>NC_053023.1:235300956-235543164 GCF_003073215.2 Triticum urartu | reverse complement strand
AAGTGGTGCACTTGGTAATTCTGTTTTCAGGGACTTAGCATTTCCACTAAGTCCTTGATCTGTTATCTCATATTGCCATATGTTCATGTTGTTTCCTAGTGATCCGTGCCTCTTTTGAGGATGATCGGTAAGGATGTTTTGTTAATCTTGTAGTGCTATTCCATCCATGTCTTTGTTTGCAATTATGGAACACCTTAGCTTGAGTCAATCGATCTCTACTTTTGCTACTTTGTGAATCTGGGCAGATTGTCAACTTGTTTGCAATTTTGCCGATGATGTTGTAGTTGATCCGTGCATGCTATGCTATTGTTCTTGCCATGTCTAGTTTGAATTTTGTGTAATCTTGATAGCTGTATGCTTAGATTATCATGACTTGCACCGTAGTTAGTGCATCGAGCTCGTAAACATGCCTACTTGATATCTGTTTTCAGCATGCTCCAGTTTTCACTAAGTCTGTGATCTGATTATGTTTTTGCTATGTTCACATGCTTGCAATTGTATTTTCTGATCCCTTTTGGCTCTAGGTCACTAAGGGACTTTTGTTAAGCTCTTTGAGTAGCTCCATGCCATGCTTTACTTTGCCATGTTCAGGTCCTTTAGCATATAGTTTTGCTGCTCCGAAGAGTGCTACCTGATCTGAAATTCCTGACAAGTGTTAATTTCACTAAGTCTAAGATCTGTTTGTTATATGCATTTTTGCCATGCTTGTTTGAACCTGTTAATGGATGAATTGGCCATAGCTCAGTGCTAGACTTTTGTTAAGCATCTTGTATGCATCCCTGCCATGTATTTTGTTGTCATGTTTGGGTGCTGTAGCATGTTCATCTCAGTGCATTTAGATGGCTACTTGCTGTAAACCGCAGACCGGTGTCATATTTGAATCGCTCGCCATTTCCAAACCGTAACTCCGAATCCGGCGTTATTTATATTGTTTTCAAGCGATTTCATATCATCTTTCCAGTGGCACACTTGGATTCCCAAGTTGAGGCCAGGTTCATGCATTCCTTGTCATATCTTGCATTTGCATCCCGCATAGCATACCATCTTTGCATCATCTTGTTTGATCCTTGCACGTGGTTGATTGTGTCCTTATTGCTTGTTTGTCTTGTTTAGGTAGAGCCAGGAGACGAGTTCGCTAACGAGGAGCCCGTTGAGTTTGCTTTCGAGGATCCAGTCAACTCTGATAACTGTGCAGGCAAGATGATCATACCCTCGAAATCACTACTATCTTTGCTATGCTAGTTTGCTCGCTCTTTTGCTATGCCGATGCTACGATGCCTACCACTTGCTTTCAAGCCTCCCAAATTGCCATGTCAAACCACTAACCCACCATGTCCTAGCAAACCGTTGTTTGGCTATGTTACCGCTTTGCTCAGCCCCTCTTATAGCGTTGCTAGTTGCAGGTGAAGATTGAAGGCCGTTCCTTGTTGGAACATTTATTTACTTGTTGGGTTATCATTATATTATCTTGTTATCTTAATGCATCTATATACTTGGTAAAGGGTGGAAGGCTCGGCCTCTCGCCTAGTGTTTTGTTCCACTCTTGCCGCCCTAGTTTCCGTCATATCGGTGTTATGTTCCCGGATTTTGCGTTCCATACGCGGTTGGGTTATAATGGGAACCCCTTGATAGTTCGCCTTGATTAAAGCTTTTCCAGCAATGCCCAACCTTGGTTTTACCATTTGCCTCCTAGCCTCTTTTTCCCTTGGGTTTCCGGAGCCCGAGGGTCATCTTATTTTAGCCCCCCCTCCGGGCCAGTGCTCCTCTGAGTGTTGATCCAACCGAGCGATGTCTGGGGCTACCAGGGGCAACTCTGGGCTGGCCTACCCGACGTCTTGCTCATCTGAGTGTGCCCTGAGAACGAGATATGTGCAGCTCTTATCAGGATTTGTCGGCACATTCGGGAGGTGTTGCTGGTCTTGTTTTAACCTGTCGAAATGTCTTGAAGAACCGAGATACCGAGTCTGATCGGAACGTCTTGGGAGGAGGTCTATTCCTTCGTTGACCGTGAGAGCTTGTCATGGGCTAAGTTGGGACTCCCCTGCAGGGATTTGAACTTTTGAAAGCCGTGCCCGCGGTTATGGGCAGATGGGAATTTGTTAATGTCCGGTTGTAGATAACTTGAACCTCAACTTAATTAAAATGAACCAACTGAGTGTGTTACCGTGATGGCCTCTTCTCGGCGGAGTCCGGGAAGTGGACACGGTGTTGGAGTAATGTTTGCGCAGGTTGCTCTCTAGTTTCTCGCTCACACTTTGCCTCCTCTTCTCGCTCTCTTTTGCGAACAGGATAGCCACCATATTTGCTAGTCGCTTGCTGCAGCTCCACATATTTTTACCTTGCCTTACCTATAAGCTTAAATAGTCTTGATCGCGAGGGTGCGAGATTGCTGAGTCCCTGTGGCTCACAGATTACTATTACACCAGATGCAGGGCCTGATGATTCCGCTCCAGGAGACGCGTTTGAGCTCAAGTTGGAGTTTGACGAAGACTCTCAACGTTACTATGTTTCCTTTCCTGATGATCAGTAGTGGTGCCCAGTTGGGGGTGATCGGGACCGTGTCGCATGTTGGGTTATCTTTTATTTTGGCGCCGTAGTCGGGCCATGAGTGTTTGGTTGATGTAATGTTATTTATGTACTTGATTGATGTGGCGAGTGTAAGCCAACTATGTTATCTCCCCATTATGATTTATATTACATGGGATGTTGTGAAGATTGCCTAACTTGCGACATATGCCTTCAATGCGATTATGCCTCTAAGTCGTGCCTCGACACGTGGGAGATATAGTTGCATCGAGGGTGTTACAAGTTGGTAATCAGAGCCTTCCCCGACCTTAGGAACCCCATTGCTTGATCGTTTTTAGCAGCCGAGTTGTGTCTAGAAAAATGTTTTGAGTCATTTAGGAATTATATATCGGAGAGTTTAGGAATTCTTTTTACTTCCCAGTCTCCTCATCGCTCTGGTAAGGCATCCTGACATAGAGTTTTGACTCTTCTGTTCTCAAGTTTCACTAAAAAAATTTAGGATCACGCGGGTATCTTGGAATCGTTCTGATGGTTGTATGATGAGAACATTGTCTTGGTGCCTCCTGTCAGGGGTTTTGTGGAAGTGTCCCGGGGAGTTGAGCTCTGAGGTGTTGTCGTCATAATTTTATCGTTGCAGTTCTGGAATACCTGATTTTAGTACGCCGACATCAAAAATCTCTTTTATGCAGTTCGTTGGTGAGATAACCTCGACGCCACCCAGTACTGGGGCGGGAGTTCGGGAGTATCGCCATAACTTGTATAACGGATGCTTTTCGAAGGTTGAGGTAGATGGTTTCCGAAGGTTTCTTGGTTATGTGTTGGATGGATACAGGTGGATGTAGGATTTGCTAGTTTGGGTGAGATATTATGCTTCCCCTGTATCCCCAACACCTGATTGCATAACCGGAAAGGTTCGGGAGTTTCATAGGTGGGAATTCTAGTAGCTCTAGTTCTTCTTCCACGGATATTGGTTTGAGATTGGGATTTCTTACCGATTATTTGTTCTTGATCCATACCTTGTTGATTTATTTCTCTACCTTAATTCTACGTGGCTTCTCAATTTATGGATATGTGACCATTTCAAGAGGAATGCATTCGTTCATTTTGTTCGGATGTGAAGACTATATGTTGCAATTTTCATTCCATTGGATTCAGCTTCAATATTTGTCTATCAATGTGCTAATGGATGTCAACCTCTTCAGGATGGCTCCTCCAACGCGCACGACTTCGGATCCTAATCCGCCACCACCTCCCCCTCCTCCGGAGGCATGGCAAGCTGTGATGGCCGCAACCAATGCAAACACACAGTTGATCATGCAAATTCTTCAAGAGCGCAATCAAGGCAACCAAGGGAATCAAGGCAACAATCAGAATCACTATGCTACACTCAACCAGTTCCTTGCTAACAGGCCAAAGACTTTCAGCAATTGTGTTGAGGCAACCGATGCTGATGATTGGCTTGTGGATCTGTGCAAGCATTTCGAGTGCAGTAACGTCAGGCCTGAGGACTTTGTCAAGTTCGCTTCCTTCCAACTCAAAGATCAAGCTGCAGAATGGTTCCAGCAGTACAAGGATTCCACAGGTGGGCGTGTTATCACCTGGGATGAATTTCGTCAAGATTTCCGAGCTCATCATATTCCTCAGAGCGTGGTTGAAAGCAAGCGTGAGGAATTCCGCAACCTGAAGCAAGGCTCTTTGTCTGTCTATGACTACAACAAGTTGTTTCAGAAGCTCGCCCGCTTTGCCAAGCAGGACGTCCCTGATGAGAAGAGCATGATATATCAGTTCAGGGGTGGTCTCGGAGAAGAAATTCAGCTAGCTCTTGTTCTCTTTGAGCCCTTGAGATACGATGAGTTCTACAACATGGCATTAAAGCAAGAGGCTGCTCAGTTGAGGTTTGATGCTTCCAAGAAGCGAGTCAGAGATGCTACTCCTTCTTCCTCTACTCAAGTGGCCAAGCAGCAGAAGTATTGGCTTCCTCCTCCTCCATTCCGTCAGTCGTATCAGTAGAAGAGCAAAGGTGGGCAGTGGTTCTTCCCACCCCCCCAACCCTGGCTTTCAGAACAAGACTTCGTCTCAAGCTCCAAGATCGAGTGCTCCGTATCACCGTCCGCTTTCAGAGGTCACGTGCAACAAGTGCCAACAGAAGGATCACTATGCCAACAAGTGTCTCAACCAGAGGCGTCTTCCCCCTCCTCCTCCTGTGAGATCGGCAAGTACAGCTATGCTCAAGCATAACACCAAGTCTGCCAAGGTCAACTTGCTGAATGCAGCTCAGGCAAAGGACTCACCAGATGTGATCATGGGTAACCTTCCTGTTAATGACATTCCCGCAAGAGTTCTTTTTGACACTGGTGCATCGCATTGTTTCATTTCCAAACCTTTTGCATCAAAGTATGAGTGCGATTAGCAGTATCTGCAAAGTTCCTTGCAAATTGTGTCACCGGGCAAGCAGATGACAGCTAACACCTGCGTCCCGGAGGTTACTATCACATTGGGCGATTACAAGTTCCTTTCTTCTCCAATGGTTCTTGGTAACTCGGATATTGATCTTATTCTCGAAATGGATTGGCTTTCTAAGCACAAGGCGCATCTTGATTGTGCAGCCAGGCAGATTCAATTGACTCATTCGTCTGAGGATGTAATTGTCTTTGCCGCTCGTGATGATACTATCCGTCTGTTTTCTCTCAATGAGAAGGGTGAACTCGATGCTATCCCGCAAATTCCAGTCGTTTGCGAATATCAAGACGTCTTTCCAGAAGAGCTTTCAGGAATGCCTCCGCACCCCGGCCAGTTGAATTCGTTATTGATCTTGAGCCCGGCACGGAACCTGTTTGCAAGCGTCCTTACAAGCTCGGACCTGAGGAGTTGAAGGAGCTGAAGAAGCAACTCGATATTCAAGAGAAAATGGGTCTCATCCGGCCTAGTTCTTCTCCGTGGGGTTGTGGTGTTCTTTTTGTGAAGAAGAAGGATGGAACGGACCGGCTTTGTGTTGATTACCATCCATTGAACAAGAAGACCATCAAGAACAAATACCCACTTCCCAACATCAATGAGCTGTTCAAACAACTCAAAGGTGCCCAAGTATTCTCCAAGCTTGATCTTCGTATGGGTTATCATCAGATTCGAATCCGTGAACAAGATATTCCCAAGATGGCTTTCAGGACAAGCTATGGTTCGTATGGGTCTCGCAAGCTATTGCCGAAGATTCGTTGAAAACTTTTCTAAGATCGCGAAGCCTCTCTCTAATCTCCTCCAGAAGCACGTCAAGTATGTTTGGTCTCCGGAGTGTGACATTGCTTTCAACACTTTGAAAGAGAAATTGATCACTGCTCCAGTTCTGACTCCGCCTGATGAATCCAAGCCGTACGAGGTCTTTTGTGATGCCTCTCTCCAAGGTCTTGGTGCAGTATTGATGCAAGAGAAGAAAGTTGTTGCTTATACTTCTCGCCAGCTGAAGCCTAATGAGAAGAATTACCCCACTCATGATCTCGAGTTGGCGGCAGTTGTGCATGCTCTTTTGACTTGAAGACATCTTCTGTTGGGAAGAAAAGTGGACATTTTCACTGATCACAAGAGTCTCAAGTACATCTTCACTCAGCCTAATCTCAACCTCAGGCAAACTCGATGGGTCGAAATGATTCAAGAGTATAATCCGAGTATTGAGTATACTCCAGGCAAGGCCAATGTGATTGCTGACGCATTGAGCAGAAAGGCTTACTGCAACAGTCTGATTATTATGCCTTATCAACCTGAGCTTTGTGAAGCTTTCCGCAAACTTAATCTACAAGTTGTTCCTCAAGGTTTCCTCGCCAACCTTCAAGTCTCTCCTACCTTGGAAGACCAAATTCGCCAAGCCCAGCTTCTTGATGCTATGGTGAAAAAGGTGAAGATTGGGATTGCCAAGAGTCAACCCAAGTACAAGTGCTACCGCCTTGATGACAAGGATACTCTCTTCTTCGAGGATCGTATTGTTGTACCCAAAGGTGACCTCCGTAAAGTGATCATGAACGAGGCTCACAATTCTCTGCTCTCCATCCACCCTGGGAGTACGAAGATGTATCAGGACCTTAAGCAGGCTTATTGGTGGACTCGAATGAAGCGCGAGATTGCTCAATTCGTGAATGAATGTGATGTCTACAGAAGAGTGAAGGCAGAACACCAAAGGCCAGCTGGTCTCCTCCAACCTCTTGCCATTCCAGAATGGAAGTTTGACCACATTGAAATGGACTTCGTGACTGGGTTTCCAAAGTCCAAGCGTGGCAATGATGCTATATTCGTTGTCATCGACAAACTCACTAAAGTGGCTCATTTTCTGCCTATCAAAGAGTCAATCACTGCAGCTCAATTGGCAGAACTCTATACCTCTCGTATTGTCTCTCTGCACGGTATTCCACAAGTGATCTCTTCAGACCGTGGCAGCATCTTTACCTCAAAGTTTTGGGATTTTTTTCAGAAGGCCATGGGCACCAACATCCGCTTCAGCACAGCTTTCCATCCTCAAACTAGTGGTCAAGTCGAGCGTGTCAACCAGATTCTTGAAGATATGCTCAGGGCTTGTGTGATCTCCTTCGGCATGAAGTGGGATGATTGTCTTCCTTATGCTGAATTCTCCTACAACAACAGTTTTCAAGCAAGTTCGGGCAAGGCCCCATTTGAAATTCTGTATGGCAGGAAGTGCCGTACCCCTCTCAACTGGTCTGAAACCGGTGAACGTCAGCTTTTGGGTAATGACTTAATCACAGAGGCAGAGAAAATGTGCAAAGTCATTCGTGACAGCCTCAAAGCAGCCCAATCCCGTCAGAAGAGCTACTATGACAGTAAGCACCGTGATTTGGTTTTCGAGATCGGAGATCATGTTTACCTCCGCGTCTCTCCTATGAAAGGTACTCGTCGCTTCGGTATCAAAGGGAAGCTTGCCCCTAGATACGTGGGACCTTTCAAGATTGTCAGCAAGAGAGGCGACCTCGCCTATCAACTCAAGCTTACTTCAAACTTTGCAAATGTCCATGACGTGTTTCATGTCTCTCAGCTTCGAAAGTGCTTCAAGACTCCTGACCGCACCGTCAACTTCGAGGACATTGAGCTCCAAGAAGATCTCTCCTATCTTGAGCACCCAGTTGCTATTCTTGAAGAGACTGAACGCAAGACTCGCAACAAGTCAAGCAAATTTCGCAAAGTCAAGTGGTCACACCATTCCGACCGTGAAGCTACCTGGGAACGCGAGGATCACCTCCATTCTGAGTACCCGGCGTTCTTTCAGTCCTAGATCTCGGGACGAGATCCTTTCATAGTGGTGGAGTGTTGTAACACCCCAGATGTAACTTTTCCAATTTGTACTCCAACTCTTGCCGTTTTCGGCGTTAAGTTATTATATTTTCTCGGGTTCGGGTCTTTGTCTCCGTGTGTTGTTATCGTTGTCATGCATCTCATATCATGTCATCATGTGCATTGCATTTGCATACGTGTTCGTCTCATACATTTGAGCATTTTCCCCGTTGTCCGTTTTGCATTCCGCCGCTTCGTTCTTCTCCGGTGGTCATTTCTACCTTTCTTTCGTGTGTGGGGATTAAACATTTCCGGATTGGACCGAGACTTGCCACGCGGCCTTGCTTTACTACCGGTAGACCGCCTGTCAAGTTTCGTATCATTTGGACTTCGTTTGATACTCCAACGGTTAACCGAGGGACCGAAAAGGCCTCGTGTGTGTTGCAGCCCAACACCCCTCCAATTTGGCCCAAAACCCACCTAAACCTGCTCCATCATCTAGAGCGTTCGATCACGATAGCGTGGCCGAAAACCGCACCTCATTTGGACTCTCCTAGCTCCCTCTACCTCTATCTAAAGGCCTCTCCCCGAAAATCCGGATCCCCCTCGTCTGAAACCCTAAAAATCATCTCCGCGCCGGCCGGACACGTCCGCCCTGGCCGGACACATCGCCGCCGCCCACTCCCGTCGCGCCAAGTGGCGCCGCCACCGCCTCCACCGCCGCGGCCCGCCAGGCCCAGCGCCGGCCCCCGCGAGCCCGCGAGCCGCTGCCCACCTCCTTCGCCGCTCCGCCGCCGCGCCCGAGCTCCGCCGCCGCGCCGTCCCGCGCCGCCGCCTCAACCGCGCCGCCCCACCGACGTCGCGCTCCGTCGTCGCCGCCCCGCCGCCGGCCAGATCCGGCATCCCCACGCCCGGATCCGGCGCCGGCACCCCTCTCCGGCGAGCTCCAGGTCCTCTCCGGCGAGCCGCGCCGCCACCTCGGTTCGCGCGCCGGACGAACCCTAGATCCGGAGGTCGAAAATTCTACCAAGTCCCTGATATTTTCCGTTTCAAGTGCCCATGTTCATCGTGTCGTAACTTTGCATCCGTAGCTCCGTTTTTGGCATATAGCATATCAAAATGTTCATCTCAGAGAGTACATCATTTCATTCCATTGCGTCATTTTCATTTGAGTTTATCTTGATGCCCGAAATGCTGTTAGAAGAGGGCTACTTGAGATTATTGTCAGATCTGCTACTCTATTTAGCCTTTTGTCATTTTTGCCATGATTAATGTGTGCATGATATGCCCTGATGTTCTACATATGTTTTGTTAAGGGTTTTGTCATCTTTTCAGAGGTGCAACCCATGTATTTTTGTGATGTGTGTGATGACTAGCACAAGCTTGCAAAGTGGTGCACTTGGTAATTCTGTTTTCAGGGACTTAGCATTTCCACTAAGTCCTTGATCTGTTATCTCATATTGCCATATGTTCATATTGTTTCCTAGTGATCCGTGCCTCTTTTGAGGATGATCAGTAAGGATATTTTGTTAATCTTGTAGTGCTCTTTCCATCCATGTCTTTGTTTGCAATTATGGAGCACCCTAGCTTGAGTCAATCGAGCTCTACTTTTGCTACTTTGTGAATCTGGGCAGATTGTCAACTTGTTTGCAATTTTGCCGATGATGTTGTAGTTAATCTGTGCATGCTATGCTATTGTTCTTGCCATGTCTAGTTTGCATTTTGTGTAATCTTGATGGGTGTATGCTTAGATTATCATGACTTGCACCGTAGTGAGTGCATCGAGCTCGTAAACATGCCTACTTGATATCTGTTTTCAGCATGCTCCAGTTTTCACTAAGTCTGTGATCTGATTATGTTTTTGCTATGTTCACATGCTTGCAATTGTATTTTCTGATCCCTTTTGGCTCTAGGTCACTAAGGGACTTTTGTTAAGCTCTTTGAGTAGCTCCATGCCATGCTTTACTTTGCCATGTTCAGGTCCTGTAGCATATAGTTTTGCTGCTCCGAAGAGTGCTACCTGATATGAAATTCCAGACAAGTGTTAATTTCACTAAGTCTGAGATCTGTTTGTTATATGCATTTTTGCCATGCTTGTTTGAACCTGTTAATGGATGAATTGGCCGTAGCTCGGTGCTAGACTTTTGTTAAGCATCTTGTATGCATCCCTGCCATGTATTTTTTTGTCATGTTTGGGTGCTGTAGCATGTTCATCTCATTGCTTTAGATGGCTACTTGCTGTAAACCGCAGACCGGTGTCATATTTGAATCGCTCGCCATTTCCAAACCGTAACTCCGATTCCGACGTTCTTTATATCGTTTTCAAGCGATTTCATCTCATCTTTCCAGTGGCACACTTAGATTCCCAAGTTGAGGCCAGGTTCATGCATTCCTTGTCATATCTTGCATTTGCATCCCGCATCGCATCCCGCATATCGTACCATCCTTGCATCATATTGTTTGATCCTTGCACGTGGTTGATTGTTTCCTTGTTGCTTGTTTGTCTTGTTTGGATAGAGCCGGGAGACGAGTTCGCTATCGAGGAGCCCGTTGAGTTTGCTTTCGAGGATCCAGTCAACTCTGACAACTGTGCAGGCAAGATGATCATACCCTCGAAATCACTACTATCTTTGCTATGCTAGTTTGCTCGCTCTTTTGCTATGCCAATGCTACGATGCCTACCACTTGCTTTCAAGCCTCCCAAATTGCCATGTCAAACCTCTAACCCACCATGTCCTAGCAAACCGTTGTTTGGCTATGTTACCGCTTTGCTCAGCCCCTCTTATAGCGTTGTTAGTTGCAGGTGAAGATTGAAGGCCGTTCCTTGTTGGAACATTTATTTACTTGTTGGGTTATCATTATATTATCTTGTTATCTTAATGCATCTATATACTTGGTAAAGGGTGGAAGGCTCGGCCTCTCGCCTAGTGTTTTGTTCCACTCTTGCCGCCCTAGTTTCCGTCATATCGGTGTTATGTTCCCGGATTTTGCGTTCCTTACGCGGTTGGGTTATAATGGGAACCCCTTGATAGTTCGCCTTGATTAAAGCTTTTCCAGCAATGCCCAACCTTGGTTTTACCATTTTCCTCCTAGCCTCTTTTTCCCTTGGGTTTCGGGAGCCCGAGGGTCATCTTATTTTAGCCCCCCCTCCGGGCCAGTGCTCCTTTGAGTGTTGGTCCAACCGATCGATGTCTGGGGCTACCAGGGGCAACTCTGGGTTGGCCTACCTGACGTCTTGCTCATCTGAGTGTGCCCTGAGAACGAGATATGTGCAGCTCTTATCGGGATTTGTCGGCACATTCGGGCGGTGTTGCTGGTCTTGTTTTAACCTGTCGAAATGTCTTGAAGAACCGAGATACCGAGTCTGATCGGAACGTCTTGGGAGGAGGTCTATTCCTTCGTTGACCGTGAGAGCTTGTCATGGGCTAAGTTGGGACTCCCCTGCAGGGATTTGAACTTTCGAAAGCCGTGCTCGCGGTTATGGGCAGATGAGAATTTGTTAATGTCCGGTTGTAGATAAGTTGAACCTCAACTTAATTAAAATGAACCAACTGAGTGTGTTACCATGATGGCCTCTTCTCGGCGGAGTCCGAGAAGTGGACATGGTGTTGGAGTAATGTTTGCGCAGGTTGCTCTCTAGTTTCTCGCTCGCGCTTTGCCTCCTCTTCTCGCTCTCTTTTGCGAACAGGATAGCCACCATATTTGCTAGTCGCTTGCTGCAGCTCCACATATTTTTACCTTGCCTTACCTATAAGCTTAAATAGTCTTGATCGCGAGGGTGTGAGATTGCTGAGTCCCTGTGGCTCACAAATTGCTATTACACCAGATGCAAGGTCTGATGATTCCGCTCCAGGAGACGCATTTGAGCTCAAGTGGGAGTTTGACGAAGACTCTCAACATTACTATATTTCCTTTCCTGATGATTAGTAGTGGTGCCCAGTTAGGGGTGATCCGGACCGTGTCGCATGTTGGGTTATCTTTTATTTTGGCGCCGTAGTCGGGACATGAGTATTTGGTTGATGTAATGTTATTTATGTACTTGATTGACGTGACGAATATAAGCCAACTATGTTATCTCCCCTTTATGATTTATATTACATGGGATGTTGTGAAGATTGCCTAACTTGCGACATATGCCTTTAATGCGATTATACCTCTAAGGCGTGCCTTGACACGTGAGAGATATAGTCGCATCGAGGGTGTTACACATGGGTACAAAAATACTTCCAGCACACTTGGTCCTGCTCCTTGTCTTCAGTATCAGTTCAACAGGTAGCGCGTTTTAGTGCTTCCACAGGAGTATTGCATTAAACCAGAAAAAAAAACATTATTTGCCACGGATACAGAGAACAATTCTGAACAAATGCAAAATGAATTTTTTTGAGTAATAATGATGTAGTCTCATTCAACATTCTGGTGAGCAAACTGCAAACACTTGTTTTCTGTAGCGCAGGTGGCTGCTGGCACCGCGGCTTCATTCACCTAACATAGAATAACACATCCAGTTCAAGATTAACTATCGATGCAGGCTTTAATAAGCAAGAGCAACAGTACACACATGTATTGTTTGCATGTCTAACCACAAACCAAGACTAACATGTACTGTTTGCTTAGTCTGGGATGGACTGTCAAAATTTTACAAAGGCGCTTAACTACTTTGAGTGCACACATGATTTTTGGGGATTTCCTCAAGATTGTGCACAATAAAGCATAGGATTGAAAAGAACAGAAAAGTTGAACTGAAAACCAAAATAAATGGCCCCCAGGTTCCCCATATAGCAACTAAAACTTCAGTACAACTACACCATTTTTTGCTGCACTACTACTTAAACAAGGTAAATCAATAGTAACAAACTTAACTAACATACTTGTACTTAATATCTTTGTGCATGTCCATGGCGGCAGTGCGCAACCGTCGAGCATGTAGCTCCTGTGCTGGAAGCAAATGCCCTTAGTTGTGGCCGCTATTGCAGTTTGCGAGTGAACTAACAGTGGGTTGCGAGTGAACAAGGAACAAAATAAAATAGCTATAAAAATGGAAGAATGGAGTACGTTTGAGGTGGAGAACATTTCTAGTTTGCAACCATTGTAGAGCCAAAATAAAGATGATATATTAGTAGACTTGCACTAGAACACGTTGCCATCATAGAGTGCAAACAGAACTAGAAGTTAAGGCCAGCTCAAGCAAAAACATGTGACATGCATTTGAGGAGCTCTTTCTCAGAACCAAAGTAGGTCACAACTGATAAGTCCAACACTTTTGTAACTTGTAATACAAAAAAGCATAAACATTGTCGCCCAAAAACATTATTTGAAGTGCTACAGTAGTGTTAAAAAGAATCTTTGAACTGCTGTAATTAGCACCATTTTATCCATCACCTATCCACAACATGAACTTATATCATCTAGTTGCCCAAACCGGGCACTTGAGTCGAGCAAAAATACCAAAGCATTATAGAAAATCTGCCAAGAACAAGACCAAAGGCATTAAATGTAAAATGACTTGGTTCAACATGTCAGCACATACATGTACTTATGTATCTTTTATTGTTGAACGTCCGGATGTCTTTACAAGAATTCCATGGAATTAGTTCAACTGCCATGACCATTTTACATGGCCTCAGCTCTGAGGGTCTGGTTTCAGCTCAACTCTGACCAGCCCTCAACTTTTTGCGAAACCAAAAAATGAACGAGACACAAACTTATGTTATAATAAACTTCTTGTTTACCGTTAGTTTGTTTCAGTTTTCAGTGTAACTTCTGTAGTTCTAGATGTAGTTTCGGTTGTATGTCTGTAGTGGTTAAATGTACCTTGCTCAGTTTTGGCGAGTGTTATGGACAGAGTAGGTGGAGAAGGATCTCTCACTCGATCTAGTCTTTTGCCAAAAATATTGAAAATACCTGCAGAAAATAAGGTGGAAATATTGTGTTTTTAGTTTTCTTTCAAACATGAAATGTTTAAATACACAAAGGTATTTTCAAAACCTCATGGGGCAGAAGGAGCACCACAACACACAATGACGTCTTAACAAGAATGTGAATCATAAGTGTTATTTTTTCCACGCAAAAATAACAAGCACAGATGAACTTGAAGGCCATTTGACAGTATTTACTACTATTGGTTAATCCATAAGGGAAAAGGGTAAATAAATTTACCTTGGATCTTGATAGAAGTAAGACCGGTATCTTAAATCAATTCTTCTCGGGAGTAATAAAGAGGCATCTATCTTCCTTTCTTCTTTAAAAACTGCGGCAGGTAAGTAGTAAATCAGACTTTAAAACTTCAGTCCAATCTACAAACTTCAATCAGTAGTTGAATTAATACTCACAAAAGGCTGAAGAGTAATTGTTGAAGATGAGGGGATGACCTGCGGATCCCATCGGTGAACTGACAAACTCAAAAACTGAAAGACTGGTATGCTTCAAACGAACTGACATGCACTATGTTGTTTTTTTGTCAAACTTACTAGCTCTCAGAGTCGAATTGTTGCAACATTCCTATGCATCACTTATCATATAATATAAAACCGATAGATTGAGTTGTTTCAATAACACAAATTGAACTTTTTATATGATTATTTTTTAACAACAGTATATCATATGAACTTTTGGGAGCACAATTTATTTTTTCACTAATTTTCCCCACAATTTGTTGCAACAAAGCACCATATTTTTGGGAGCAAAAAATGGTTTGCAAAATCATGGCAGCTGGGACTAAATTGTACTGTTGTGGATCTAAACTTCAGAGACAACTAAACTATACTGCTATGCAATCAAAATTACAGCTGCAAGAAGGATACGTGATTCCATAAATGCCCCCCAACATGTATTGGGCAACTTCAGAGTCTGTACTGAGAATGAACTATGGATCGATGGCTAAAGGCGAAGGAGCTCCACCCCGGCGAGTCGAGAGTAAATCCACACATGGCAGCACATTCAGTTGAAAATAGAAGAGAGCAGCACACAGCGGTAGAAGATGCTCGGAACTCCACACACAAGCGAGACCGGGGTGCTCTTTGTCGAGCTCCACTGGCCGAGCGGCCGGAAGACGCAAAGTTGAACGGCCAGAGTAGATCAGCCAGGACGGACTCCATAGCTGCACAGGGAGCCGGGTGGAGGGAGGCGCGCGGCGGCCAGGGGTCGGAGGCGAGCGACGGGTGGGGTCGGAGGCGCGATGGCCGGGGTAAGAGGCGCGCGACGACCGGGGTTGGGAGGCGCACGACGGCCGGAGGAGAGAGGCGCATGGCGGCCGGTGGTTGGGACGGCGGGCACGGAGGGCAGCAGCGCTTGGTTGGGGCCGGCCGTGGGCGCCGGCGACCGGGCAGGGGAGGAAGGAGGTGGCGCGCCGGCGGGGGAGGGAGGAGGCGGCGAGCCGGCGGGAAGGGAGGAGGCGGTGCTGGAGGAGCTGGGATCGGGAGGGGGTGGGTTTTGGGTCGATGGGTTGTGCGCAGCGAGTTCCACTTTTTTCTTTTTGTTTGTTACCGATTCGGGCTGGTGGTCTGGTTCGGGAGATTGTGTCGCGTCGCTCCTATATAGGCCAGATAGTAACATAATAGTATGTTACTAGTAATAGAATAGTTCAGCTCTATATTCGCGCTATTCGTTACCCTGGGTAAGGAATAGTTATTTTTCACCCCCTTCTTTTTTACCATCAATGCACCCTAATTTTACGTTCCGTAAGAAAATATATAATCGCCGTAAAAAATATTTTATGTTATGTAAAATTACAAACGTAAAAATATAGTCTAAAATACACATAAGCTGTAAATTTTCTTGTCTTATGACCTATATTTTTATTTTTCTTATGTCAAATTTTACGTTGTGAATCAATAGAAATGTAACTATTTAAATTCAAAACATAATTAATTATGAAATGATCGTAAAATTACCTCGGGTGAAGAATAACTTATTATGCACCCTGGGTGATGAATAGTAACACTATATATATTATTTTGCTAACACTTCCGAACTGCACATTCAACGCAAGGGCACGTCATTTGTTTGAACCAAGTGTGTTGCACTACTCACACGAGTGAACTTCCCGTCGTAAAAAACTGCACGTTGTGTTTTTTGATACTCTTTTTGCTCTAATTTTTTAACCATTAGTCGGAACGAGGCATGTAATATAACGTTGAAAAGCTATGGATTAGGCTCTACTTCGACATGTTGAACACTTTTCGAGATTCCACATGGTTTAAATGCAGTTTTGAAAATGGTGCGGCCCATGACGAGTGGCAGCGAGCGTTTTTTCGCGATTTCTTCTAAACCGCTTGTTGGAATGAAGCAAATGATACACCATTGGGAAGATATTGTCAAGGCGCATCTTTTATATATATATATATATATATATATATATATATATATATTATTTTCTCTAATTCGTTTATGTTTAAGAGCAGTTTCAAATTACTAAATCATGGAATTCTGTTTTTGAATTTTTTTTTTGAAATTTTTTGTATTGTTTTTGCTCCAGTTTTCTAACCGTTTATCGAAATGAGGCGTATGATATGCCATTGGAAAGCTGTGGACGAGGCGCAACTTCCATATGTTGAAATATTTTTGAGATTCCTTACGATTTTTAGTTAATTTTGAAAATCGTGCGGCTGATGACGAGAGGCAGCGGTCGTTTTTCGCGAAATTTTTATAAACCGCTGGTCGAAATGATTCAAATTATACGCCGTTGGAAAGATATCAATGAGGCGCAACTTTTTCATATAGAACACTCTCTCCGATTCTTTATGGTTTAGGAGCAATTTTGATTCTAACGAAATGCGGACACTGTTTTTTCGCGGCACCAAAATTGTCGTATGTACTACACCAGACAGAAAACCGTACTTTTTTAGACTAAATACTGCACTTCGTCGGACAAACAAGTGCACTGCATGAGTTCTTTTTTATGGGACGTAAATTTTCCTAAATGAGGTGGAGTGCACTTCGTGTCGAATGTTGGTGAACCGTAATACTATGAAAAGTGAACCTCGAGACTACCGTAAACAGGCCGTACTACATCAGACAGAAAACCGCATTTATTTATACTAAAAACCACACTTCATTGGATAGACAAGTGCACTGCATGATTTCTTTTTTATGGGACATAAATTTTCCCAAACGAGGTGGAGTGCATTGCTTCAGACTAAAAACCGCACTTCATCGGACAGACAAGTTCACTGCATGATTTCTTTTTTGTGGGACGTAATTTTTTTCAAACGAGGTGGAGTGCACTTCATGTCGAGTGTTGGTGAACCGCAATACTATGAAAAGTGAACCGCTTGAGCTTTTTCCAAACTCAATATTTTTATGTGCGTAGACCGGGCGAGTGGACCGCAGGGACTGAGGAAGTGAACCACATGTAATGAGAAGTGAGCTGCTTTTCGAGGTGTTTTTGTTTCGGATCACCAAGTGAACCACGGAGGAGTTTTATGGCGAACTTCGTGAGAGAACAAAGTAAGCTTCTTTGAGATGTTAACTGCACTGCATAATGCACTCATCAACTAGACAAATGACACTTGAGTACCCCACTAGTTAACTGCACCGCATAATGCATAACCATTTTTCCAAAGTGTAAATCAAAATGAACTGCACCAAAAACAATACACCCATTTTTATAGTGTAAAATACACACTTCACTGCAAAAATGAAGATTCTATGGTTGCTAATGGTTCTAAACTTCTCATTTTTTGCAGTTGTTTGACTGTGGAGGGTAAACCGGTCGCCCTTTCATGTGCATCAATACTTCATCGATGACCCAACTAAGCTGCAACCGAGAGAACCTGCACTTGTGGCCATCATGTGGAAACAAAACTCAACAAACACTAGGTGGAGGCGCAAGTTGAGGCATATCGAAACCAAGGTAGATGTAGCCAGGAGGAGAGGTGTTCTGTACTGCATGCAAGCCGTACTGCCCTGCAAACTCGAGGACCAACAGCACATAAAAATAACTGAAAAATAACATGCATCAGGGGGGATGACGAACTACACATGCGCCACTGATGAGCTGCATCGGGCGCTGAGGTCAACTACACAGCCGCAGTTTTGTGGACTGTATAGCTGTGGTCGCTGGGGACGGACCAGAAGGATGAGGTCGACCTTGAACCGCTGGATGCCGCCGTCGGCGCACGAGCTGGGGAGGAGAGGGCCATGGCGGGCTCACCGGATCTGGGGAGGGAGAGGGCCACGGTGACCTCGGCGCGGGGAAGGGGTGGTGCGGTCCCCAATGGCAGCATGTGGTCGGCCGGCAGAGAGACGTGGGGTGGCCAACGGAGAAAGGTGGGGCGGCCGACGCGGTGGAGCACACAGGGGTCAGCAGCGTCCGCACCTAAATCCCATCTCCTACAAGCGCGAGAGGGACAGCTCTGCCCGGATCCATCGACGGGGAGATGTGCATCGGGACGAGGGGTGGGGGAAGGGAAGCGGAGTTGGGCACCACGGCGGCGCTGGTTGAGGCCCAGCCTGGGAGCGAGAGGAAGGTGGCTAGGGCGGCGGGGATGGATCCGTCGTAGGGGAGGCGCCGGGGTGCTTTGGCGAGAGACAGGGGAAGACGGCGGGGCTGCGTCCCGGATTTGGAGGTGGTGGTGGAGACCATGGTGGCCGGCTCGTGGGGGTGGGGGATCCCAGCGGGGAAGAGGGGGGGGGTACGGGGGGCCGTGCAAGGAAGAAGGTGAGTTGTGGGCGGGCGACGAGGAAGAAGGTGGGGGATCGGGGGGTTGGGTGTAGGTGTTTCAGGAAGGAAGAAGGTGGGGATGGGCATGGGTGGGTGGGTGTTAGCAGAATAAGGCCGGTGTTGTTAGAATAAGGTCTTAAGATGTGTTGTTAGAATAGACCCACCCTATATATATGAGTTTAAGTTCTCTACAACATTCACTTATTGCTAAATCTTCAAGTTGCCTTTTCTGCTAAGTGAATGTGATCAGACCCTTCCCCCTATATGCTAAATTCAACCCAGTCTGTTCATAAATTCTTCATGTGCGTTCTATTTGAAACCCGTTCAAAGTCTTCACTGTGTCCTTGTCAACTGAAGAATTTGTGAATGAAACATTAAAATTTTCTTATCTAATTTTCGGCCTTTGCCTCCTAAACCATTCCACATCCCACGATAGGATTTATGTATTCACCCACGATCCCACCGCTCTGTACGTGGGTGACACATGTCGCTAGGATGAGAAGAGTCAGGGGCACATTCGTCAATTTTCCTCGGACGAGCGGTTTTTCACCTCGTTTATATATACCCCTCACCTCCTCAGACTGCATTTACCCTACTCGACCTCACTTTCCCTCGCTCGAGCTTCCTGAACTAGCGCCGCCGCTACTTCCATCGTCGCCGGTGAGGAAGAGCTTCACTGCCTCGACCTCGTCACCGTCGTACTCGCGCCGGCTGTGGATTTCTTCACTCCGCCGCCACCGTAGCTGTCTTCCTCTGCCAAGTTAGGGCGTGGAAGATCTGGACTGACGAACTTACAATCTACTACTCCCAATTCGTAGTGTTCTTCGTCAAGGGTAATTAAAGTTACTTTTACTTCTCTTGTTGATTCTGATATTTTCTACAAAATCTTCAAAAGGTGTTTATTCTTCAACTTCCACACTTTAAACAGCTCACTTAAGCATATGTTCTTGATCCATTTCTCTTATGCAACATTTTTCTTCAAGATTCCTCAATTGTGTGGATTTTCAATCTATACAACTCTGGAACCTAAGTCAAAAAGCGCTTAGTGAAATTCCTCAAGACGCCACTGGTCAAATTCCTCAAACTTGTTCTTTTTGCAAAAACTTCTGAGAACGCATATGACCTCTCCAAATTCTTTGCACCTATACTCTGTTCACAGATACTCATGTCGGCTGCTGAATCACTAGGTTCTCATCAACTTAACTCATTTGCAGCGTTCCTCGAAGAAAAATTGCATACTTCTTCAAATAATTCAATCGTTCAAAATCCCCAACTGAAGAATATGGCAGATGGCAAGAAACCACAGAAGGGAGGGAAGAAATTGGAAGTCAACACTGCCTTTGAAATCCCTGAAGACATCTATGCAGGGTACTGCACACCCCCTGGGGAAGAAAAGAATGAGTGCAAAGTGCGCATTCAGAAGATTGAGAGGATATGGGCCAGAGAATGGAAGGAATATCGCTATGTCACACCCAAGTACATGAAGAAATTCGATGTACACCCTCCATGCCCAAGACCTCCACTGGCACCTGGCCAAGAAGTTGATCCCTTTAGCATCAGAAGAGGTGAGGAATTTCCCACTGAATGGGCCAGGCGACAAGCTAAACTGGCCAAAGAGGCAGTGAGGAAATTCAACGAAGACACTGTTGTTGCTGCTGTTGCTGTTGAGGCCTATGCTAGCAAGCCCAAGAAGGCTATGCCCAAGAAGCCTTCTCACAAGCCAAGTGCTTCTGCTTCATTGCCCTCATGGACAAGCTCCTCAGCAATGCCCTCATGGCCTAGCTCTTCAAAGTCCTCACGACAAATTCCTCGAGCAGCTCCAGTTCCTCGAGCTGCAAAATCTTTAGCTGCTCCTCCAAAGTCCTCAGCACCTGTGCACCTCGCCTCATGCCAAAGGACCACTGGCATGTCAATTGCCTCAGGAGCCTCGGCAAGTTCCTCAGCTCCCCTTCAATCCTCAACAGGCCCAACCTTGTTGAAGACCAAGGCTACTGCTGGACGAGGCTCAAGACCAAGTCCTCATAAAAAGCAGCTTCCCTTTCATGTATCGTCCGGTGATGACGAAGCTGATGATGAAGAACTCGCTGAAATCATCACAGATAGACAACAACAGGCCGCTAGAGCCAAAGGCACCAATGTGCCTCTTCTATTGGATCCAAAGCTGATCCTGGAGTACACTGATCTCTGGCACAAGGACCCCAACACACCTATGCCTGACTTCAAGCTCACTCCTGGCCAAAGTCACATGTTGACCGCCTTCATCAGCGAAGAAAAATGGAAATTTGAGAAGACCAGGCAGCTGAAGAAAGCTTAGTACAAGAAGGAGCGTTTTTTAAAGAAGAATGTTGTCAAGATGAGAACTGATGAACTTGTTGCTATACAGTCTGAGATCAGACGACTCAGTGATGAATTCATCACCTACCATGCAGATTGGCTTGGAGCCAAAGTCAGATTTGTGAGACTGGCTGAAGGATTCACCTCAAAAGTCGTTGCCCCAACGCAACATGAATCTCCTCAGGCTGAAGCATCTGCTCAGCCCACTAAAGAACATGCCAGCACCGCTGATGAAAATCAGGCTACTGATGAAACTGCAAGTACCAGGGCTGATGAAGATATTCCAGCTGCTGATGATATTGCCAGGGTAACCACTAGTGTTGCACCTGAAGAACAAGCCAGGCCAGCTGAATCATCTGTCGCTATGCCTGAAGAAACTGAGCAAGTCAGGGCAACTACATCAGTTGCGCTTGAGGAAAATGAACCAATTTCCTCTGCTCCTCCTGCACAAACGTCAAGCCATGTTCTTCCTTCTGCAACAGAAGCAAAGAAAACTTAAGCTACGGAGCGAGCAGCGGTGAAGAAAAGGAAAGCATCTGCTACCTCAGAGTCTTCATCTCCAAAGAAGATGAATACATTGACAAGCTCTTTTGAGAATCCCATTGATGCTATTCCTGTCTCAAGCATGCCATCAAAGGATATTGTTCCCTTTGATGAGGATTATGAGATCCCAAGTGGATTAGATGCAGAAGATCCTTCTGTTACTTCGTCAGAGTAGTTAGACGAAGAAATTAAGGTGGACAACATCACGTCTACTCCTCTTGTATCATTGCCTATGCCTCAATTCATAGCTGAAGAGGCAAGCGTTGAGGAAATTGATGTTGAAGAAGATGTGGACATTGGGTGCACTACTCCAGTGCTGAATGATGACTATTAGGAAAGTCATCACCCCAATTCACCCATGTTCACCCCACTGCAACAGATTCCTCAGTCCCCAGTTCAGACTGAAGAAGTTCAAATGGGCTCTGATGAACATCAAGCTTCATTGCTCACCATTCCTGAAGAAATTCTAGCCACTAGTGCTGATGCTCATGCTGCTGAAGAAGTGGAGACCCGGGCTGCCACTGAAAATGTTGATTCTGAAATTCCTCAGCCTGTGGCTCCTGAGACTGTGATTCCTGAGGCTGTGAAGACATTGACTGATACTCCTCAGCCCAAGCTGAAGAATCCCTTCTCAAAGAAGCAGAAGTTCAATGCTGATGACTTCTTTCATGAGCATGTATTCTTCACCGACTACACCCCATATGACTCTACTCATCTTTGAAGGAAGCGTTTCTGGACAGCAAGTCAGATGAACTTCTATTCTTCTCTGCTCTTTGACAAAGACAAGATCTTCGACCATGAGCATATTCCTCGTGTTAACATGGAGTCACTGTCTTGCTTCACCCCCGTCCTCAATGTTCTTTATGACGCTGGGCTGCTCAATTTCTGCACTGACATTGTTGACTGGAATGAAGAGCTAATTATTCAGTTCTATGCTACATTGCACATCACTGGCAACGCTGAAGATGTGAATTCATGGGTGCTGGACTGGATGACAGAGAACACGCACTATAAAGCACCGGCCTCTGAATTGCTTCATGCCCTACCTGTCAGTCCTCCCCTTGAAGGTGCGCAGTTCATCTACCATGAACATGAGCTATCTGATCATCATATGCAAGTGTTGATGAAGCTGTTGAAGCCTGGCCAAGCCCGCAGAACCAAATTCCTCATGAAGGAATTGCTCTATGTGCCAAGAACCATCTATAGGATTCTGACCAAGACCCTGAGTCCTATCAAAGGCCACGATTCTAATGAAGAAGAAGTCGTTGGCATCATGAAGAATTTGCTATTCAACATCATTCATGGAGTTCCTGTCAACTACCATGATTTCCTCATGAGGACTCTGGCAAATGTTGCACTATCTCCTTTTGAGTTGAAGCCTTATGCTCCTTGGATTATGAGATTCCTCGGATCAAGGTCTTCAATCAACTACAAGGCTGACTTTCAAAACCATCTCAGCTACTTGCCGCCCATTGAAGTCCTCAAACGACCTATTTCCTCATCTGATGAGAAGGGAAAGTCTGCGATTATTGATGAAGGTACTCGTCCATTGGATGGACAGTTTCGCAAAGCTGCATCCTACTCCGCCAATGATGATTCTGCCACTCATGACTCTGTCGCCAATGCTTCAAAGCAAAATCGTCAAGGCATAACTCCAGGGGTGAGGACTGATCGTGAGCTTCTCCTTAGTCTTCATCAGAAGGTGGATCGCAACCATAAATGGGTCAAGCGTCAGTTTGGTTCAATTCTTCAGAACATGACCATCACTCAGAATTCAATGTAGAAGAACCATTACTACCTCCATGAAGTTTTGATCGCACCTGGGCTGTTCTATCTCATCTCTACGGTGAAGATCTTAAACAGATGGGCTTCAAGCAAGACTTTGACTGGTCTCAGCCACCTTCGAAGAAATTCAAGAAGGTCAAAGTTCCTCACTTGATGGCCATCTCTTATTCTTCATCGCACAAGACTGATGAAAATGAATACTTTAACGACACCGCGGTGGGCCATACTTCAACAACCGACCCCGACAACGCTGGCGCTCCTCCATCGACTTCATGATGATATTCTTCAGGGGCGTTAGTCCTCACTTTTCGTCCCTTTTGGTCATTCGATATTTAGGCGTTTTTTCTCTAAGTTATTTAGGCATTTTTTCTCTAAGTTACAACTCTCGTTCTTCTGAAAACTTTGTTGGATTGAGTTGTAATCTTAAACCCGATGGTGGTCTGATACTTATGATATGTTCTTTTGCATGCTATTTCCTCATATATGTTAATGCACGCATGTTGAATTACATTATACACCATATTTCATCATGCATTTCAAATTCTTCATGTCATATGTTAAATGCGTGTATGAATTACAAGATATAGGGGGAGATCTCCATGATTCTACTCTTCAATGTGTAATGCTTCAAAAGAAAATTCCTCACATATGCACATCTTCATGGGGATTTCTTATATATCTTGCAATCAAATTCCTCAATATCAGTATTTACACTTCATATGTTTATCCCCGTTGAAAACTTAACCTATATTGTCATCAATCACCAAAAAGGGGGAGATTGTAAGTGTATCTAGTGCCCCTTAGTGATTTTGGTGTATTGAAGACTTATAGGTTAAGGGACTAATGTGTTTGTGAGTGTACACGGGTCTATAAGTCTATGAGGAGTTTGATATTTACAGAGAAAGTCGACCCCTAAAATTGAATGTCTTCAACTGAAGACTTTGGCTTTCTGAAGAGTTTGAAAGTGAAGAAATTGGTGTGACCATGAAGACTTGATATTCATGTGAGGAACATGAAGCGTGAAGACTTTTGTTTTCGTAGTTTCATTTTCTCTTTCTTGAGTCATAGGAAACACAGTACTGTTAAAGCGGGTCGAGGTAAAACTAAGGAAAAGTTTCCAAGTGATGCTCATTGCAAAATCCTACACCTACCAATCCTTTGGAGTGAAGCCATTGGAAATCTCATACAATTCAGTCAATTTCTTCAGTGACAGAGACGAAGATCTTCTATTCTCTGAGGAAGTTGTTCTGACTGAGGAGTTAGGAATTCGCTAGTGCGGATTGCCTACAAGTGAGAAACATGATAGCCCTGAGGAATTTGATAGCCAAATTTCCGACAGTTGCTGTGCTACGTGCCAGCTGTACCAAAATATCCACCCACCTAATGGTCATATCATTGAAGGGCATTTATGTCTTATCATGCCGGGCTGCTCCCTAGGCTATAAATAGCCGGGCCCCTACAACCACTAACCAGTTGGCTGCTCTGCGAGAAACCGACACTTGTCATTGAGAGCATCCCATCCTTCGAGGATTTTGAGCGAAAATCATCAAGTGAGGAAAAACCCAAAACCCCAAACCAAACACCTACAAACCCAAAGTGATTGAGCATCACTGAAGAGATTGTTCCTGTGTGGAACCGACGCTTGTTACCTTTGAGGACTATGCATCCTCGAGACGGTTAGGAGTCATGATCTAGAGCATCCAAGAGGAAATTGTGGATCGCCAAGTGACCGAGTTTGTGAAGGTCTGGAAGTCACCTGAAGACTTACCACGAGTGATTGGGCGAGGTCTGTGTGACCTTAGCTCAAGGAGAATATGGTGAGGACTGTGTGTCCGGGACTATGTGTCCTCGGGTTTAAATACCTAGCCGCTCCAACCAGACGTACGACTGTCACAACAGTTGGAATTGGTCTACCAAATCATTGTCTTCATTGAGCTAACTGGTTCTATTTCTTCAACCCTTTCATTTCCTCATTACTGTGTTTTTGTTCTTGATTGTTACTGTTTGAAGACTTTGATTGAAGATTTTCTCAATTTCTTCAGTTCAATTTCTTTAGTCAGTTTGTCCTCAGCCTGCTTATCCTGTGTTTACACTTTCTGTACTATGTGCTTGTTTTCACTTCTTCATGATGACTGTGATACTTCTCTGTTACGCTTGCATCCGAGTACTTATTCCGCTGCTAAGTATTTCATTGCTTAGGAGTTTCCTCAGCCTGAAATTCCTCAGTGACAAATTTTTAAAAATCGCCTATTCACCCCCCCTCCAGTCGATATAACGCACTTTCAGAGAAATATGCTCTTACAGCATGGAAGCGTGCAATGTGTTTTTTCACCATGATGAGACCATAAAACACTTATTCTTTCAATGCAAATTGGCTCATTTTATATGGTCAGTCATCCAAGTAGCTTCCGGCTTGTATGCTCCATGTAGTGTTGCTAATATTTTTGTCAACTATTTACATCGGATCGATAACAAGTTTAGATTTCTTCTTAGGGTGGGAGCACTTGCTGTGATTTGGTTACTTTGGCTATGTAGAAATGATAAGGTTTTTAACGATAAAAGTTCTTCACTTCTGCAGGTTATCTACAGATGTACCAGTACGCTTCGTTTATGGTCATCTCTACAACACGTGGAGATCGAGATCTAGTTACGGAGGTATGCACACGCCTGGAGGCCACAACGAGGGATACTTTTACCCGACATGGATGGTAGCATGATCTTCGGATTGGTGATAACCCATAAGTATAGGAGATCGCAACCATTTTCGAGGGTAGAGTATTCAACCCAAATTTATTGATTCGACACAAGGGGAGCCAAAGAATATTCTCAACTATTAGCAGTCGAGTTGTCAATTCAACCACACCTGAAAGACTTAATATCTGCAGCAAAGTATTTAGTAGCAAGGTAATATGGAAGTAGCGGTAACGGTAAAGTAACTTAGGAAAGATCAATATGAAACGAACTCGTAGGCAATGGATCAACGATGGATAATTATGTCGGATGGCATTCATCATGCAATAGTTATAACCAAGGGTGACACAGAACTAGCTCCAATTCAGCAATATAATGTAGGCATGTATTCCGTGTAGGTTCATGCGTGCTTATGGAAAAGAACTTGCATGACCTCTTTTGTCCTACCCTCCCGTGGCAGCGGGGTCCTAATGGAAACTAAGGGATATTAAGGCCTCCTGTCGGTGTCAAAACCGGCGGATCTCGGGTAGGGGGTCCCGAACCGTGCGTCTAGGCGAATGGTAACAGGAGACAAGGGACACGATGTTTTTACCCAGGTTCGGGCCCTCTCGATGGAGGTAAAACCCTACTCCTGCTTGATTAATATTGATGATATGGGTAGTACAAGAGTATATCTACCACGAGATCAAGGAGGCTAAACCCTAGAAGCTAGCCTATGGTATGATTGTTGTATGATGGAGTTGTCCTACGGACTAGAACCCTCCGGTTTATATAGACACCGGATAGGGTTAGGGTTACACAGAGTCGGTTACAATGGTAGGAGATCTTGAATATCCACATCGCCAAGCTTGCCTTCCACGCCAAGGAAAGTCCCATCCGGACACGGGACGAAGTCTTCAATCTTGTATCTTCATAGTCCTGGAGTCCGGCTGAAGGTATAGTCCGGCTACCCGAACACCCCCTAATCCAGGACTCCCTCAGTAGCCCCTGAACCAGGCTTCAATGACGACGAGTCCAGCGCGCAGATTGTCTTCGGCATTGCAAGGCGGGTTCCTCCTCCAAGTCCTTCAAGAAGATTTTAAACAAGGATAGTGTCCGGCTCTGCAAAAATAAGTTTCCACATATTGCCATAGAGAGAATAATATTAACACAAATCTAATCTGCTGATGTATTCCGCAGCGTGACATCACACTACGGCCAAGTCCTTTACTTGAATCGTTTTTACTTTTCCACCTCAGCACGTTTTGCGAGGCGGTTTCCTTGGCACGTCTTGTCAAAGCAGAGATCGTGTCCCCCCTTTTACGGGATTCTCATCAATGCGGACGTGGGTAACCTAATCGTGCCCGTTAGCACGTTTCCTCGATTAAAGGCGAGTCCCAAACGGTTACGGGAGGGGCTCTTGGTATTCAACCTCTTATAAAGAGACCAAGGCCTTACTCCTTTTTCCAATCTCAAACGAGTTCGCCCGTCGCCTCGAGTTCCAACACCCTAGGCTCCAGATTCCAGGCGCTTCGGACCTTCGACAATGTCCGGCTCTGACCTTCAAGGCCGATGGACGCCCTCCTCCGTCACGAAGGAGGACGTGCTAAAGTTGAGAGAGGCTAAGTTCCTGACCGGTGAAATTTCGCATAGGTTGCCTGCTCAAGGGCAGGCCATTCCCAGTCCCCAGCCCGGTGAGAGCGTGGTGTTCATGTCTCACTTCCTTCGTGGGTTAGGCTTCCCAATGGATCCCTTCATGAGGGGGCTGCTGTTTTATTACGGGCTGGAATTCCATGACTTAGCTCCGGAGTCCATCCTCCATATTTCCTCATTCATCGTCGTGTGTGAGGCGTTCCTCCGTGTTACCCCTCACTCCGGATTATGGCTCAAGACTTTTAAAGTGGAGCCGAAGATGATCGAGGGACGGCACGCAGAGTGCGGAGGCGCTGTTATAAGCAAGAATGCTGATGCTCCATGGCCCGAGGGCTCTTTTCACGAGGAGATTGTCTTGTGGCAACGAGAGTGGTTCTATATCACCGCTCCGAGGGGCACCAAGTGGGTGGCGCTTCCTGCCTTTCGCTCGGGTCCCCCACCATGGCTAATGTCATGGGTCAGCAAAGGGTTAGATTGGGGGTTACCCAAAGACGTGCCCTTGTTGCAGGGCCGCATTAGGGATCTCTTAGAAGGAGACCTCAGCCTGGTCAAGGTGACGCAGGTCATGTTGATTCGCCGGATACTTCCCGGAAAACGTCGCTCCCTTCGCCTGTGGGAGTTTAATCCAGAGGGACCGCGCGCTCTCCAGAATTTCAAGGGGGCAACGCCCGTGGGGATGTATAAATTGTTCTTCGGATCACAAATGATGTGTCCGGATTTGACCGAGGACGCAGGCCTAAGCTGCAATCGCCCGGATACCCAAGTAAGTAACCTTGTGCCCGGACCTACTATCCATATAATCGTCATAAACTTGCCCCTAAAAGAGCTGTCCTTTTAAATAGGAGTGGATAGCGAAGGCAAAGCCGATCAGGTGTCCAGCTCCCCTTCCCGAAACCAGGCCGGATCCCGTGCTTGTCAGGATGTTGAAGATAATGCCTTTGGAGGGAAGTAAGTGGAAGGACAAGGGAACTATGGCCTCCTCGAAGGAGGCTGCTCCGAAGGGAGGAACCGACAATTCCTCTCCTAAGGGGAAGAAGAGGGCCGCCTCTGACGACCCGAAGACCATGGCCTCGAAGCGGGGGAGAAAATCCTCGTCAGAGGGTCTGACGACGGGGAGTTCCTCGGCCGAACTACGCCCTCAAAGGGATCAGCCCTCCAGCGAGCCGTAAGTAGAGAGAGGTTTTCCTTTTGAGGGATGAGAGAAATCCTTGATTTATATCTGAGAAGATTAACCGAAATTTTACCTTGTAGCTCGGATCTCAGCCCTTCTCAACAGAGCTCGTCTTCGGGGGATCTTCTTCCAGAGATGATGGAGAGCGGGACGCCTCCCCCTGCCGTACCGCCTAGCGAGGCGGGCGACCCTGAGGTGTCATCGCGGAGGGTTTCTCTGAATCCAGCAGGGGCGGAAGATAGCTATGTGCCCCCCCAAGGTTCTCCGCATCCGGCCTTCGAAAGAGGCCATAGGACAAGTCCGGCACCGTCTGGTGCTCGGCCGGAGGAGCTAAAGATTCTACTGGGGCGAGCTTCTATCTTAGAGGAGCACTGTGCATTGATGGGCACGGTGATTGAAAGGATTTCATCCGCAGAAAGCGGATTGCATGAGGCCGTCAAAAGTTTACTGACGGGTTTTGAGGTACGTTAGATAATGTACACTTTTGTCAGTTGCGCATAAGTAAGATGCGCCCTGTGTAGATAGTAGCCCCAGAGACTCTGCGCGTTGTCAAGAAATGACTGCACGCAGAGGATCATAATCCCAGGTCTAAGATGTCGCCTTTGAATGTAGGTGGCGAGGTGTCCGGAATCAAGCCGAACTGATGATTTGGCCGAACTAAAGCGGCAACTGGACGTGGCAGATGCCAACATCGCGCTTGTCAACAAGCGGCTTGATGAGGCTCAAGGTATGTAATTCCTTGGGCGGCATCAGGTAAGAGGAGCTTCATGCCAGTGTCTTACAATGTGTGTGCTTGACGCAGATGGTACGACCGCCGTGGAGGATCTTAGGGCAGAACTTGCCTGAGCTAAGGAGCAAGCCAGAAAAAGCGATGCGGCTGCCGAGAAGGCCCTTGAAGAGCTGAGAGCCGAACAGGCTGCTCACTGCCGAAGCAAAGAAGAGATGGCCGAGAAGTTAAAGAGCGCTGCAGACCGTTGCAAACTTCTTGAGAAAGAAGACCGAACGAGACAGACGGACTTAGAGAAGGCCGTTGCCGATGCCAAGGACGCTCGCTCTGCGATGAGAGCTGCGAAGGAGGAGCTGCGTCAGGCCGAACAGATTGCGGCTGGAAAGCCCTTTATGCTGCGGAGGAAGTTTTGCGATCCGAAGTTTGCTCCGTTGGACCGGATGTGGAGTGTGGAGGACACCTATCTGGATTTGGCAGCAAGTGCTGCTGATGCGACCGAACACTTTCGAGATCTAAAAGATCGCGAAGTGGAAAAGCTTTTCTGGTCACAGTTCCACAATCCAGAGCGTCCACTGGCAGTGGACGATCGCCTGGCTCAATGGGCCGAACTGAATAGATTGTCCGGACTCGCCATGAAGTACGTCATGGGTCATCTGTGGCCTGGGAGATCGTAGCCGAAGAGTTATTTCAGCTTGGTGCAGCAATTCCTTGACGCGGTGCCGCGTATCAATGCGATGAAGAGGTCAGCATGCATACAGGGCGCATGGATGGCTCTTGCCCATGTCAAGACATACTGGGCAGAGATGGAGACCACCATTGTTGCGTCCCGAGATTCGGACAAAAGCCGAGTACCCTCCGACCACTATTTTCAGGAAGTCCTTGAAGGCACTCGTGTAATAGAGACGCAGTGCTCGAAGGATGCTATGTTATGATAGCGTATGTAATTATAAAGCAATATTTTGATAAATTGTAGTGGCCTTTTATACTTGTGCCTTCAAGTATTGGGAACACCTCCTGTGCGGCCATTTTAAGATATATATATATATATATATAATCTGAAAGATGGCAGTCGTTGGCTTCAGCCGCCACGCACATAGTGCGGGGGTGCTCGCAGAAGACGCATTTTCACACTTAACCCAACTTCTTGGTCCTACAAAGGAGGTGATAGCGCAGCGGGCCAGGCAACCGGACTATAATGCTTTAACACTTTCACTTAGCCATAGGAGCTTGACAGTGGGACTATTTAGGTAGCCCCTTGGTGGCGACTGCGCTCGCCCGAGTTCGGGGCGCGTATGTGCCTGGCCGGGAAACGGCCCTTCGTTAAAACGGAGGAATCCTATAGATTCTGATAGGTCATCGGGTGGCTGACCAGTCTCACGCTACATCATGACAGTCAGTTTTCGGCTTTCTCTACTAAGGCGCTCGCTCGGCCTAACCGGGGCACAATCGCAGTAGTTCTCCTGGTGCTACCTTAGCTGATAGAGCGGAACGTAAGGTAGCCGAACTCAGGAGCCGGGCAACCCAACATTTGACCAAAGACATGATTCGGAGCTGATGCATATAATGCCAAAACCCGCGACGCCGAACACTCCCTAAGGTGTTCGGTCTTTATGAGTGCGAGCAAAACAACACTCTTTATTAAAAAGCACCTAGTGTCCAGGTACGTGCAAAAATTCTGACGTGGCCACATGCCAAGACGCCAGCCTCCTCCTTGGTTATATCAGAGAAAACCAGGGGATATGTAGCAACAAGAGACAGTAAAAAAGGTTTACGCAGGGTCTTAATCTAAAAAGAATCCTTAGGACGGGTCCCTACTGCATGTCTGCGCTTGTGTCTCCGTTGTGCCGTATCCTGGACAGGCGCCGCACGACGTTCATCTGCGAAAGAGAGGAACTAAGCTGAAAATGGGTCGTGCCGAACAAAAGTTTAAAATAAGCAAAGTATAAAGTAAAATATATAGAACTGAGCTTTATTGTCTCTTATTGTATATGTACAGAGCCCCTAGTGCGGGGGTATATGGCCACTAAGCCTGCATCAATGATGATTTTGTACCGAACTCGTCTATCCGCATTCGTGGTCTTTAATGACCTATTCCGAAATTTTTGGCCGATGAAGCCATTTTACTGTGGGGATGTCAAAGCGGCCGCACAGTCCTCCGCTTGGGGGAGGGGCACATCAATGCTTCCCCTTCAAAGAGATGATGCCTCGTGGACCGGGCATCTTAAGCGTTAGAGATGCATAATGCGGTATTGCGTTAAAGCGGGTGAAAGCTTCGCGTCCCAGTAGTGCTTGATAGCGACTGGAGAATGGGACGATGTGGAAGGTCAGCTTTTCGCAGCGGAAGTTATCGGTAGAGCCGAATATAACTTCGAGCCGGAGAAAACCCATGCAATGGGTGTCTGGACCAGGCGTGACCCCTTGAAAGGCAGTTTTGCTGCGGCGGATTCTTGCTGGGTCTATCCCCATGTGGCGGATTGTGTCCTGATATATCAGGTTTAGTCCACTATCACCGTCCATAAGGACATTTGAAAACTGGAGTCCGCCAATTATTGGATCGAGTACCAAGGCAGTCCAACTTGCCTTCCTGATACTTCTAGAATAATCCAGCTGATCGAAGATGATTGGTTTTGACAACCAATGGCGGGACCCCTTTGGGATAGGTCGTGTGGTGCGTACCTTTATGAGCGCCGCACGTTTTGTTATGTGAAGTAAGTTTACTGTTTTTACTTCTTGTGGGAAGTTCTTTTGTTTCTTGGTGCTCTGCTTTTGGGGTTCGTCCTCGTCTTCGCTTGGTGTGTCGAGCCCCTTGTGTTCGGCGTTGAGTCTGCCGGATTGTTTGAAAACCCAACAATCTCTGTGGGTATGGTTAGCAGGCTTACCGGGAGTACTGTGTATTTGACATATCCTGTCCAGGATTTTGTTTAAGTTGGATGGATCATCCCTGTTATCCTGGAGGGGTGTCTTTGTCTGATTCTGTCGTGAGCTTTTGAATCCGGCTTTGACTGTCATGCTCTTCGGACTTTTTTCCTTAGTCCGATGACGGTCCTTGTTGCGTCGCGGTTTTCCATTTCCATCCCTAGTTTCGGATATACTTGGATCGCTGGGGCTGCATCTTGCGAACCAGCTGTCCTCTCCTGCACAAAAGCAGGTCATGAGGCTTGTTAGTGAGGCCATTGTTCTTGGCTTTTCTTGGCCGAGGTGTCTGGTGAGCCATTCGTCTCAGACGTTATGCCTGAAAGCTGCTAAGGCTTCGGCGTCCGGACATTCGACTATCTGATTCTTTTTAGTGAGGAATCTATTCCAGAATTGCCGAGCTGATTCTTCGGGCTGTTGAGTTATGTGACTAAGATCGTCTGCATCCGGAGAGCGGACATAGGTCCCTTGAAAATTTGCTCGAAAAGCGTCCTCGAGTTCTTCCCAACTTCCGATTGTGTTTTCAGGAAGGCTTTTAAGCCAATGCCGGGCTGGCCCTTTAAGCTTAAGGGGTAAGTATTTTATGGCGTGGAGGTCATCTCCTCTAGCCATATGTATGTGGAGGATATAATCCTCGATCCAGACTCCAGGGTGTGTTGTTCCATCATATGCCTCTATGTTTACGGGTTTGAATCCCTTTGGAAATTCATAGTCTAGGACCTCATCGGTGAAACATAGGGGGTGTGCGGCGCCCCTGTATTTGGGTGTGCCAGATTCTGATGATGGCTTTATTGCATTGCTTACGAGAGCTTGCTTTCTTGGCCCGTAAATGGACCTGACTGGGCCCTGATGCGAATCCTTAAGTGGGTCGCATGCCGATTTAAGTGCGGCGCCGTTTGCCGCTTTATGCTGGCCATGGGGTCGTCTATCCGACCGTGTGGCTTTCTTATTTTTTGAATGCGAGGGCTCTAGGGCCTCTTCGTCGAATTCGGGCATTAGCTTTCTCTTCGGATAGCTTTTAGTGCGGCGAATGTCGCCATATTTATCTGCGGTATTGATTACTTTGCTCCATCGGATCCTGAGTGCATCTTCCGCCGTTTTTAGCTTCCGCTTCTGCTTTTTCAGGCTGTGTGCTGTTGCAACGAGCCTCTTGTGGAGATTCTTCTGCTTCGTGGGTTTATCCGGCGTAAGGTCGTCCGGAGTGCCGTTTTCGCCGGGGGAGGGATGTTCAGTTTCTCTATCCGTGTTGCCCTATTCGGACGGTTGCTCTAAGGCCTGCTCGTCTACCGGCTCATCCTGCTCTATGGCTGGGTCTTTATCGAGGCGGGGCTTGGGTCGGCGTTTACGCCGACGCTTTGATTGCTTTTCGAGGGATCGGTCCCCCGTTCCATCCCCTTTTTCCTCGTTGTCGTTTCCTTTAGGGGTATCCACCATGTAAACATCGTGAGATGGGGTGGCTGTCCAATGCCCTATGGGCGTTGGCTCATCTGTATCTCCTGCATCGTCGTCCATGCTGTTGATGTCTGCGGAGTCGAAGTTGAGCACGTCGTTTAAATTTTCGATAGTGGCTACCAAGTGGGTGGTGGGTGGGCTTTGAATTTCTTCATCGTTCGTATCCCATCCTCGCTGACCGTAGTCCGGCTAGGGCTGTCCTGATAAAGAGAGAGACTTTAGAGAATTCAGGATGTCGCCAAAAGGCGAGTGCTGAAAGATGTCCGCGGCGGTGAACTCCATTATCGGCGTCCAATTGGATTCGATCGGCAGGGGCGCGGGGGGTTCGGAGTTCGGAGAGGAATCCGGCTCCTTGGAGTCACGGGCCGTGCGGAACGCGGGGCTGACGTTCGGCTCGATCGCCTTTAAGATCGTAGCCCCCGAGGTGACGTCCAACCACTCATCCTCGATTGGCGCAATAGGCTCCGAATAAAGGGTCGGAACCGGTGCTTGTGCGGCCTCCAGGGCACTGTTCGGCGGCAGAGCTAGATCATTCCTCTCGACACAGTGCGGCGCGCTCAGCTGTGGCTTGAATCCGTCGAAGATCGAATCCCCGCGGGTGTCTGCCGTGTAGTTTAAGCTTCCAAACCTGACATGATGGCCAGGGGCGTAGCTTTCGATCTGCTCCAGGTGGCCAAGCGAATTGGCCCGCAGTGCGAAGCCACCGAAGACGAAGATCTGTCCAGGGAGAAAAGTCTCACCCTGGACCGCATCGTCGTTGATGATCAAAGGAGCCATCGAGCCCAAAAGTGACGACACAGAGGAACTCTCAATGAAAGCACCAATGTCGGTGTCAAAACCGGCGGATCTCGGGTAGGGGGTCCCGAACTGTGCGTCTAGGCGGATGGTAACAGGAGACAAGGGACATGATGTTTTTACCCAGGTTCGGGCCCTCTCGATGGAGGTAAAACCCTACTCCTGCTTGATTAATATTGATGATATGGGTAGTACAAGAGTAGATCTACCACGAGATCAAGGAGGCTAAACCCTAGAAGCTAGCCTATGGTATGATTGTTGTATGATGGAGTTGTCCTACGGACTAGAACCCTCCGGTTTATATAGACACCGGATAGGGTTTGGGTTACACAGAGTCGGTTACAATGGTAGGAGATCTTGAATATCCGCATCGCCAAGCTTGCCTTCCACGCCAAGGAAAGTCCCATCTGGACACGGGACGAAGTCTTCAATCTTGTATCTTCATAGTCCTGGAGTCCGGCTGAAGGTATAGTCCGGCTACCCGAACACCCCCTAATCCAGGACTCCCTCACCTCCTTTTAATAGAGAACCGGAACAAAGCATTAGCACTTAGTGAATACATGAACTCCTCAAACTACAGTAATCACCGGAAAGAATCCCAATTATTGTCACCTTGGGGTATGCAGATCATAACTCATCATAGGTGTCTACAACTTGCAAGGTCGGATCAAGAACACAAATATATTCATGAAAACATAATAGGTTCATATCTGAAATCATGGCACTCAGGCCCTAGTGACAAGCATTAAGCATAGCAAAGTCATAGCAACATCAATCTCAGAACATAGTTGATACTAGGGATCAAACCCTAACAAAACTAACTCGATTACATGATAAATCTCACCCAACCCATCATCGTCCAGCAAGCCTACGATGGAATTACTCACGCATGGCGGTGAGCATCATTAAATTGGTGATGTAGGAAGATTGGTGATGATGTCGATGATTTCCCCTCCTCGGAGCCCCGAACGGACTCCAGATTTGTCCTCCCGATGAAGAACAGGGGGTGATGGCGGCTCCATATCGTAAAACACGATGAATCCTTCTCTATGATTTTTTTTCTCCCCGAACATGAATATATGGAGTTGGAGTTGAGGTCCGTGGAATGTCCAGAGGACTCACAAGGCAGGGGTCGCGCCCTAGGGGGCGCCCTCCACCCTTGTGGATAGCCGGTGGGTCCCCTCTGGTTGATTCTTTCGCCAATATTTTTATTAATTCCAAAAATATTCTCCATGAATATTTAGGTCGTTCCGAGAACTTTTATTTCTGCATAAAAATAACAACAAGGAAATTCTGTTGAAAACAGCGTCAGTTTGGGTTAGTTCCATTCAAATCATGCGAATTAGAGTCCAAAACAAGGGCAAAAGAGTTTGGAAAAGTAGATACGATGGAGACGTATCAACTCCCCCAATCTTAACCCATTGCTTGTCCTCAAGCAATTCAGTTGATAAACTGAAAGTGATAAGAGAAAATTCCTTATTTGACACTGTCTTAAAATCTGGTTCCTTATTGACACTAGAAAAAAAATCTTCCCTATTTGACACTAGTCCTAAATTTTATTCCCTATACGACACTTTCGTCCATTTTGAGCCTAAATGACATCTGAAAAGACGATTTTACCCCTCATGCGGTATGTGTGTGCACGCACGTGTGTGCTGTTGCGTGTGTGGGTGCACGCGCACATGTGTGCTGGTGCTGCATGTGTGTGTGCATGTGTGCTGTTGCGTGTGTGTTTGCTACTGCGTGTGTAAGTGCGCACACGTGTGTGTGTGCGCGCTGTTGCGTGCCTATGTGTTGCCTGCGTGTGTGCTGCTGCTGTGTGTGTGTGCGCGCGCGTGCGCTGTTGCGTGCCTATGTGCTGCCTGCGTGTGTGTGTGTATGTGTGTGTGCGCTGCGTGCGTGTGTGTTGCTGCGTGTGTGCGCGCGTGCATGTGTGTTGCTGCGTGTGTGTGTGCATGCGCGCGTGCATGTTGTTGCGTGTGTGTGCACGTGCGTGTGTGTTGGTGCATGTGTATGTGTTGCTGCGTGTGTGCTCCTACCCTCGCACTGATGCTGCGTGTGTGCGCTATTGCCCCCCACACACATACCACATGAGGGGCAAAAGAGTCTTTTCAGGTGTCATTTAGGCTCAAAATGGATGGAAATGTCATATAGGGAATAAAATTTAGAACTTGTGTCAAATAGGGAAGAAAAACTTTTCCAGTGTCAAATAAGGAAGCAGATTTTAAGATAGTATCAAATAAGGAATTTTCTCAGGTGATAAAGGAAAACTTTTACAAACTCTGTTTGATCTTGTTGTTGCAAATATGTAAAGCCGACATTCAGGTTTTCAACAAAGATTATGAACTAACCATATTCACAATAACGTTTAGGTCTCACATTTACTCATATCAATGGCATAACCAACTAGCGAGCAGTAATAATAAATCTTGGATGACAACACTTTTTCAAAACAATCATGATATGATATAACAAGATGGTATCTCGCTAGTCCTTTCTAAGACCGCAAAACATAAATGCAGAGCACCCCTGAAGATCAAGGACTAACTAGACATTCTAATTCATTGTAAAAGACATCCGGTCACAATCATACTCAATATCAATTAATAACAACGCATACAAATGACAGTGGTGCTCTCTAACTAGTGCTTTTATAAGAGGAGGATGGCTCAACAATAAAAGTAAATAGATAGTCCCTTCGCAGAGGGAAGCAGAGATTTGCAGAGGTGCCAGAGCTCGAGCTTTGAAATAGAGATGAATTTAATTTTGAGCGGTATGCTTTCATTGTCAACATAACAACAAAGAGATCTTGGTATCTTCCATACTAGATACATTTCAGGCGGTTCCCAAACAGAATGGTAAAGTTTTTACTCCCCTCCACCAACAAGCACATTCCATGGTTGGTCTGAAACAACGGGTATCATCCAACTAACAACAGTCCTGGGGGAGTTTTGTTCAAAGTTATATTTTGATTTGATTTGAGCATGGAACTAGGCATCCCAGATACTAGCCATTTTCTCGTGAATGATGAGCGGAATCCACTCATCGTGAGAATAACCCACCTAGCATGGAAGATACTAATAGCCCCTAGTCACTACATGAGCGATTTGGGCATACAATACAGATTATTACTTGAGGGTTTAGTGTTTGGCAGATGCAAATTTACTTGGAACGACAGGTAAATACCGCATATAGGTAGGGATGGTGGACTCATATGGAACAACTTTGGGTTTATGGAAGTGGATGCACAAGCATTATTCCCACTTAGTACAAGTGAAGGCTAGCAGACGATTGAGGAGCAACCAACTAGAGAGCAACAACAGTCATAAACATGCATTGAGATTAACCAACATTGAGTGCAAGCATGAGTAGGATATAAATCACCATGAACATAAATATCGTGAAGGCTATGTTGATTTTGTTTCAACTACATGCATGAACATGTGCCAAGTCAAGCCACTTAAATCATCCAAAGGAGGATACCATCCTATCATACCACATCGCAACCATTTTAAAAGCATGTTGGCGCGCAAGGTAAACCATTATAAACTCCTAGCTAATTAAGCATGTCATGAGTAACTATAATCTCTAATTGTCATTGCAAACATGTTTCATTCATAATAAGCTGAATCAAGAACAATGAACTAATCATATTTACAAAAACAAGAGAGGTCGAGTTCATACCAATTTTTCCTCATCTCAATCATTTCATCATATATCTTCATTATTGTCTTTCACTTGAACGACCGAACGGCGTGAATAATTGTAATAGTGAATGTGCATTGGACTAAGCTGGAATTTGCAAACATTTATTCAAAGGAGAAGACAAGGTAATATGGTCTCTCTTTTAGATCGACAATAATGCATATGAGAGCCAGTCAACATTTTCATCGTGGTCTTCTCCTCTCTACACAAAGAATGGAAAAAGAATTTCAAAGAAACACACAGAAATGTTTTTGGAGTTTTTGTTTTTCTGAAGAAAGTAAAACAAGGACGACAAAAACTATTTACTGTTGGGGAACGTAGCATGCAATTTCAAAAAAAATTCCTACAATCATGCAAGATCTATCTAGGAGATGCATAGCAATGAGAGGGGGTGAGTGTGTCCATGTACCCTCGTAGACCAAAATCGGAAGTGTTAGGTTAACGCGGTTGATGTAGTCGAACGTCTTCACGATCCAACCGATCTAGTACCGAACGTACGGCACCTCCATGTTCAGCACACGTTCAGCTCGATGACGTCCCTCGAACTCTTGATCCAGTAGAGGGTCAAGGGAGAGTTCCATCAGCACGACGGCGTGGTGACGGTGATGGTGATGTGATCCATGCAGGTCTTCGCCTAAGCACTACGACGCTATGACCGGAGGGGTAAACTATGGAGGGGGGCACCGCACACGGCTAAGAGAACAATTGTTGTGCCTTTGGAGTGCCCCCCGCCCCCGTATATAAAGGAGGGGAGGAGGAGGCCGGCCACAAGGGGCGCGCCAAGGAGAGGGGAGTCCTACTAGGACTCCAGTCCTAGTCTGATTCCCCCCTCCCTTTTTCCTTCTACCAGAGAGGGGAAAGGGGAAGAAGGGGGAGTAGGAGAAGGAAAGGGGGGTGGTGCCCCCTTTCCCTAGTCTAATTCGGCTTCCTCCCTTGTGGGGGGCGCACCAGCTTGATACGTCTCCAACGTATCTATAATTTTTGATTATTTCATGTTGTTTTATTATCAATCTTGGATGTTTTATAATCATTTTATATCATTTTTTGGTACTAACCTATCGACATAGTGCCAAGTGCCAGTTGCTATTTTTTCCATGTTTTTTACATCGCAGGAAATCAATATCAAACGGAGTCCAAATGCCACAAAACTCCACGATGATTTTTTATGGGCCAAAAGGAAGAAGTTGGGACCTGGTAGCACCTGGGACAGTCTCGAGGAGGGGACAACCCACCAGGGCGCGCCAGGAGGCCCAGGCGCGTCCTGGTGGGTTGTGCCCACCTTGGGTGCCCCCCGGACCGCCACTTTGCTCTATAAATACCCCAAAAATCCCAAAACCCTAGGGGAGTCAAAGAAATATTCATCCACCCGCCGCAAAGTCTAGAACCACGAGATCCAATCTAGACACCATCTCAGATGGGGTTCACCACCTCTATTGGTGCCTCTCCGATGATGCGTGAGTAGTTCTTTGTAGACCTTCGGGTCCGTAGTTAGTAGCTAGATGGCTTTCTCTCTCTCGCTCGCTGAATTCTCAATACAATGGTCTCTTGGAGATCCAGATGATGTAACTCTTTTTGCGGTGTGTTTGTTGGGATCTGATGTACTTTGAGTTTATGATCAGTCATATCTTTTTATATCCATGAAAGTTATTTGAGTTTCTTTGATCTCTTATATGCATGATCTCTTAGAGCCTCGTATTTATTCTCCGATATTTGGGTTTTGTTTGGCCAACTTGATCTATTTATCTTGAAATGGGAAGAGGTGCCCGGTAGTGGGTTCGATCTTACGGTGCTTGATTCCAGTGACAAAGGCAACCAACACGTATGTATCGTTGCTACTAAGGATAAGAAGATGGGATCTATATCTACGCAATAGATAAACGGATCTTGTATACATCATGTCATCGTTCTTATGGCATTACTCCAGTTTTCCATGAAATTAATACACTAGATGCATGCTGGATAGCGGTCGATGTGTGGAGTAATAGTAGTAGATGCAGGCAGGAGTCGGTCTACTAATCTTGGACGTCATGCCTGTGCAATGATCATTTCCTGGATATCGTCATAATTATTTGAGGTTCTATCAATTTCCCAACAGTATTTTTTTTACCAACCATTTGTTATCTTTCTCGAGAGAAGCCACTAGTGAAACCTACGGCCCCCGAGTATTCTTCCTCATATATTTGACTACGATCTATTTCTCCTTTGCATTTTTATTCAGATCTATTAAACCAAAAATACAAAAATACTTTGATGCACTTTATTTTATTTGTGATCTATTATTTCAATCTACTACAAATTTCTGGCATCGTTACCCGAAAGGGATTGACAACCCCATTAACATGTCGGGTTGCGAGGTGTTGTTATTTGTGTGGAGGTGTTGTTTACATTGTGTTGCTTGGTTCTCCTACTGGTTCGATAACCTTGGTTTCTTCACTGAGGGAAATACCTACCGGCATTGTGTTGCATCATCCCTTCCTCTTTGGGGAAATACCAATGTAGTCCTGGCAGACAGGAGCTTTTCTGGCGCTATAGTCAGAGAGCGATCAAAAGGAATTTCTGGCGCCGTTGCTGGGGAGGATGTTCAACATAACCAGGTTCCTAATCACAAATCTCATCTCCTCGCAATTTACATTATTTGCCATTTGCCTCTCGTTTTCCTCTCCCCACTTCACAAAAATTTGCCGTTTTATTCACCTCTCTTTTCCGTTCGCCGTTTCTCGCCAGATTTATTCTTTGCTTGCAATCATGAGTGATTTCGGTATGGCACCAACAGATGATGGCCTGACTCCTAAGATTGGACGTACATGCAATCTGGATGCTAAAACTTTTATCTTGGGGCAAGGGAACATTATGGGAAAATAACTTATCCAAGAATTTTTCAATTGTGTTGGAAATCTAAGTCTTGATGATGCTCCTATACTTAAAACTACTAGATCTTCTGCAGATGTTGTTTGAGCACTAGTTCTAAAACTTGAAAGTAAATTTATTCGTACTCATCCTACCTTGCAAAGATTGTTTTTTGAGCTTCCTAAAATAAATAATCCCAGGGCTAAAAAGTTGACCACCCTTGTTCTTATGAACGAGTTTGACTACATAACTCAGGAAGCTAGGGAAATCTTTGATTTTTATGGTATGAAGCGTGAAAACCCCATGATAGATGAAATTCTTTACAATAGTGACTATGCACTAAGGCATTTGCTTGGTGATAATAAGATCTTTGATGAGAATCTTAAAAAGGAGGTCCCCGTTGTAGACATAATCCAACAAGTTATTAATAATGTTAATCAACACTACTCTTGGATTGTTGTGGGAAATCAAAGGGGTTATGATGAAAACCAACTAAGGAATGCTAAAGTTTCCATGGATAATATGTTTTATGTTGTGTTTACAAAACCCCATGATGAAAATATCTCTAAGAAAATTAATAAGAAGAAGGATGAAGAAACTTAGATCCTTGCTTTCTGCCTAGCTAAGGGCGTAAAACTATAACGCTTGTTGGGAGGCAACCAAATGAATAAAATTTATTTTTGCTTTTTACTTTCTGTTCTTGTGTGTTATCACAATTATGCTAATCTTATGATTGTGTTTTTTATGTTTTAATTAGTGTTTGTGCCTAGTAAAGCCTTTAGGATCTTCTTTGGCAATAGTTGTTTGATCTTGCTGAAAAACAGAAACTTTTGCGCTCATGAAAACAATTATCGGTTTTTACCAGAGTGCGATAAAATACCCATTCCAATTGCAGTAGATCAATATACAAATTACTAAGTTTGTCCTAATTTGGCATAATTTTTTGAGTTACAAAAGTATTCGAAATAGTCAGATTACTACAAACTGTTCTATTTTGACGGATTCTGTTTTCTTTGTGTTGTGTGCTTATTCTGATGGCTCTATGGTTTTCTTTGATGAGTTTTTGCCATAGAAAAGTTGGAATACAATATCTATAATACAAAAACAAGATATGTATTTGTATTATATAGAACTTATAGTAGTGATTTATTATTCTTATACTAACGGATCTCACGAAGGTTTTTGTTGAGTCTTGTGTGATTGAAGTTTCAAGTTTTGGGTTATCTTACGATGGATGAAAGAAGGATAGAAGAGCCTAAGCTTGGGGATGCCCTGGCATCCCAAGCAATTATCCAACAATGAGCAACCAACTAAGCTTAGGGATGCCCCCGAGTGGCATCCCCTCTTTCTTCTAACAACTATCAGTATTTTACTCGAGACTATATTTTTATTCGTCACATGATATGTGTTTTGCTTGGAGCGTCTTGTATGATATGTGTCTTTTCTTGTTTTATTTTGTGTTTTAAATCATCAACCCTTGCTGGACACACCTATTTGAGAGAGCCAAAATTATTTCATGACTTGTTAGAATTGCTCTCTGTGCTTCACTTAAAATCTTTTATGAGCTAGGACTTTCTCTAGTGCTTCACTTATATCTTTTTGAGCACGGTGTGCTTAGTACTTTTGAAAAAAATGCTCTCTTGGTTCACTTAGATTTATTTGAGAGTTAGTAAAATTTTGAAGAAATTCTATCTTGCTTCACTTAAATTATTTTGAGAGAAAGAAAATTTGTTATGCTCATGATCTTCACTTATATTTGTTTGAGCTTATGAAAAGCAACACATGAAAACTAGTCCCAAAGTGATAGATATCCAAGAAGGTTAAAGAGAAAAAAAATTCATGAAGATCATTGGACAAAATAAAATTGATTCTTAGTAATAGTTTTGAGATATGATGATGTGATATGTGAGTTATGTTGATGAGTAATTGTGCTCTAGTAAGAATATTGGTGTTAAGGTTTATGATTCCCTATGCATGTACGAAAGTCAATAATCATGCAATGAAAATTATATCCTACTTGTGGTGCATTATTTGGTGTTAATTATGCTTAATGCTTGCTTATGAGATTATTCGTTTCTTGGTTGGTTGCTCCTCAATCTTTTGCTAGCCTTCATTTTGCACCAAGTATGACCTCTACTTGTGCATCCAAAATCCTTTAAACCAGTTTTGCCACATGAGTCCACTATATCTACCTATATGCGGTATTATTTTGTTGTTCTAAGCAAATTTGCATGTGCCATCTCTAATTTTCAAAACAAACTTCTCTTTTGTGTGTTTGTTTCGCTCACGGAACGGTAACGGGTGGCTAATATTTTCCATGTTGGATGTGTTATTCTCAAGATGAGTGTTTATTCACTTGTCATTGCACGAGAGTAAGGAAAAGGTCTTAGGTATGCCCAGTCCTAAAATGCAAAAAGTGTATTTACTTTATGTTGTCAAATAATAAATTCCTTGGAAAGTGTTGGTATGGAGGGCACCCGTGGATACGATTAGCCATGGAAAGTGAAAGAATGGTGGAAAAAGGAATAAACTTTATTTTCTATTTGGGAACCGCCTATGGCATATCTAGCATGGAAGGTGTTGGCAACTCTGAGTCGTTTTCGTTGGTGGGATGAATACACCTCCCAAAATGTTTTTATCTCTAATTTTTCGCTTTGAGCTCTTGCACCTCTACAAATCCCTACTTCCCTCTGCGAAGGGCCTATCTTTTACTTTATGCAATTTTTATTTTGAATTTGAGTCTCCATCTTATCTTATAAAAAGCACAAACTAGGAGGCAATATGATCGTACTTAAGTATTGGGTGTAGCTAATATTTGAGTGTGTTTCATGAATGGATCAATGTTTGAGCATGATGGGCTAGGGATAACTTATTTTAGCGTTGATATTTTGAAAGACATGGTTGCATGTTGATATGCTTGAGTATCTAAATTATTATGTCAAAACTAGACTTTTGCTTTGAATCACATGAAAGGCCAAATGTCCATGCTATAAAGAAAAGAATATGATATGACATGATAAACAACACTCCACATCAAAAATTATGTTTTTATCACTTACCTACTCGAGGACGAGCAGGAGTTAAGCTTGGGGATGTTGATACGTCTCCAACGTATCTATAATTTTTGATTGTTCCATGCTATTTTATTGTCAATCTTGGATGTTTTATAATCATTTTATAATAATTTTATATCATTTTTTGGTACAAACCTATTGACATAGTGCCAAGTGCCAGTTGCTGTTTTTTTCCATGTTTTTTACATCGCAAGAAATCAATATCAAACGGAGTCCAAATGCCACGAAACTCCATGATGATTTTTTATGGGCCAAAACAAAGAATTTGGGCCCTAGTTGCACCTGGGGGGAGTCCCGAGGAGGGGACAACCCACCAGGGCGCGCCAGGAGGCCCAGGCGCGCCCTGGTGGGTTGTGCCCACCTCGGCTGCCCCCTGGACCGCCTCCTTGCTCTATAAATACCCCAAAAATCCCAGAACCCTAGGGGAGTCGACGAAATATTCATCCAGCCGCAGCAGACTCCAGAACCACCAGATCCAATCTAGACATCATCTAGGATGGGGTTCACCACCTCCATTGGTGCCTCTCCGATGATGTGTGAGTAGTTCTTTGTAGACCTTCGGGTCCGTAGTTAGTAGCTAGATGGCTTTCTCTCTCTCTCGCTGAATTCTCAATACAATGGTCTCTTGGAGATCCATATGATGTAACTCTTTTTGCGGTGTGTTTGTTCGGATCTGATGAACTTTGATTTTATGATCAGTCATACCTTTTTATATCCATGAAAGTTATTTGAGTTTCTTTGACCTCTTGAATGCATGATCTCTTATAGCCTCGTATTTCTTCTTCGATATTTGGGTTTTGTTTGGCCAACTTGATCTATTTATCTTGCAATGTGAAGAGGTGCCCGGTAGTGGGTTTGATCTTACGGTGCTTGATCCCAGTGACAGAAAGGGAACCGACACGTATGTATCGTTGCTACTAAGGATAAAAAGATGGGATCTATATCTACGCAATAGATAAATGGATCTTGTCTACATGATGTCATCGTTCCTATTGCATTACTCCGTTTTTCCATGAACTTAATACACTAGATGCATGCTGGATAGCGGTCGATGTGTGGAGTAATAGTAGTAGATGCAGGAAAGAGTCGGTATACTAATCTTGGACGTGATGCCTATGTAATGATCATTGCCTGGATATCATCATAATTATTTGAGGTTCTATCAATTGCCCAACAGTAATTTGTTTACCCACCGTTTGCTATCTTTCTCGAGAGAAGCCACTAGTGAAACCTACGGCCCCGGGTCTTCTTCCTCATATATTTGCCTGCGATCTACTTCTCCTTTGCATTTTTATTGAGATATATAAAACCAAAAATACAAAAGTACTTTGCTGCACTTTATTTTATTTGCGATCTATTATTTCAATCTACTACAAATTTCTGGCATCGTTACCAGAAAGGGATTGACAACCCCTTTAACACGTCAGGTTGCGAGGTGTTGTTATTTGTGTGCAGGTATTGTTTATGTTGTGTTGCTTGGTTATCCTACTGGTTCGATAACCTTGGTTTCTTCACTAGGGGAAATACCTACCGGCACTGTGCTGCATCAGCCCTTCCTCTTGGGGGAAATACCGATGTAGTCCTGGCAGACAAGAGCTTTTCTGGCGCTATAGTCAGAGAGCGATCAAAAGGAATTTCTGGCGCCGTTGCTGGGGAGGATCTTCAACATAACTAGGTTCCTAATCACAAATCTCATCTCCTTTCAATTTACATTATTTGCCATTTGCCTCTCATTTTCCTCTCCACCACTTCACAAAAATTTGCCGTTTTATTCGCCTCTCTTTTCTGTTCGCTGCTTTCTCGCCAGATCTATTCTTTGCTTGCAATCATGAGTGAGTTCGGTATGGCACTAACAGATGATGGCCTGACTCCTAAGATTGGACGTACATGCAATCTGGATGCTAAAACTTTTATCTTGGGGCAAGGGAACGTTATGGGAAAAGAACTTATCCAAGAATTTTTCAATTGTGTTGGAAATCTAAGTCTTGATGATGCTCCTATACTTAAAACTACTAGATCTTATGCGGATGTTGTTTCAGCACTAGTTCTGAAACTTGAAAGTAAATTTATTCATACTCATCCTACCTTGCAAAGATTTTTTTTTGAGCTTCCTAAAATAAAGAATCTTAGGGTTAAAAAGTTGGCCACCCTCGTTCTTATGAACGAGTTTGACTACATAATTCGGGAAGCTAGGGAAATCTTTGATTTTTATGGTATGAAGCATGAAAAAACCCGTGATAAATGAAATTCTTTACAATAGTGACTATGCATAAGGCGTTTGCTTGGGGATAATAAGATCTTTGATGAGAATCTTAAAAAGGAGCTCCCCGTTTTAGACATAATCCAACAAGTTTTTAATAATCTTAATCAACACTACTCTTGGATTGTTGCGGAATATCAAAGGGGTTATGATGAAAACCACCTAAGGAATGCTAAAGTTTCCATGGATAATATGTTTTATGTTGTGTTTACAAAACCCCATGATGAAAATATCTCTAAGAAAATTAAGAAGAAGAAGGATGACAAAACTTAGATCCTTGCTTTATGCCTAGCTAAGCGCGTAAAACTATAGCGCTTGTTGGGAGGCAACCCGATGAATAAAATTTATTTTTGATTTTTGCTTTCTGTTCTTGTGTGTTAGCACAATTATGCTACTATTATGACTGTGTTTTTTATGTTTTAATTAGTGTTTTTGCCAAGTAAAGCCTTTAGCATCTTCTTGGGCAATAGTTGTTTGATCTTGTTGAAAAACGGAAACTTTTATGCTCATGAAAAAAATTATCATTTTTTACCAGAGAGCCATAAAATACCCATTACAATTTCAGCAGATCAATATACTAATTACTCAGGTCGTCCTAATTTGGCATAATTTTTTGAGTTACAAAAGTATTCGAAATAGTCAGATTACTATAGACTGTTCTGTTTTGACAGATTCTGTTTTCTTTGTGTTTTGTGCTTATTCTGATGGCTCTTTGGTTTTATTTGATGAGGTTTTGCCATAGAAAAGTTGGAATACAGTAGATATAATACAAAAAATGTATTGGTATGATACAGAACTTATAGTAGTGATTTATTATTCTTATACTAACGGATCTCACAAAGGTTTTTGTTGAGTCTTGTGTGATTGAAGTTTCAAGTTTTGGGTTATCTTACGATGGATGAAAGAAGGCTAGAAGAGCCTAAGATTGGGGATACCCTGGCATCCCTAGCAATTATACAAGAATGAGCAACCAACTAAGCTTGGGGATGCCCCCGAGTGGCATCCCCTCTTTCTTCTAACAACTATCAGTATTTTACTCGAGACTATATTTTTATTCGTCACATGATATGTGTTTTGCTTGGAGCGTCTTGTATGATATGTGTCTTTTCTTGTTTTTTTTTGTGTTTTAAGTCATCAACCCTTGCTGGACACACCTATTTGAGAGATACAAAATTATTTCATGACTTGTTAGAATTGCTCTCTGTGCTTCACTTAAATCTTTTATGAGCTAGGACTTGCTCTAGTGTTTCACTTATATCTATTTAAGCACGGTGTGCTTAGTATTTTTGAAGAAATGCTCTCTTGCTTCACTTACATTTATTTGAGAGTTAGTAAAATTTTGAAGAAATTCTCTCTTGCTTCACTTAAATTATTTTGAGACAAAGAAAATTTGTTATGCTCATGATCTTCACTTATACTTGTTTGAGCTTATGAAAAGCAACACATGAAAACTAGTCCCAAACTGATAGATATCCAAGAAGGATAAAGATAAAAAAATATGCCATGAAGATCATTGGACAAAATAAACTTGATTCTTAGTAATAGTTTTGAGATATGATGACGTGATATGTGCGTTATGTTGATGAGTAATTGTGCTCTTGTAAGAATATTGGTGTTAAGGTTTATGATTCCCTATGCATGTACGAAAGTCAATAATCATGCAATGAAAATTATATCCTACTTGTGGTGCATTATTTGGTGTTAATTATGCTTAATGCTTGCTTATGAGATTATTCGTTTCTTGGTTGGTTGCTTCTCAATCTTTTGCTAGCCTTCATTTTGCACCAAGTATGACCTCTACTTGTGCATCCAAAATCCTTTAAACCAGTTCTGCCACATGAGTCCACTATATCTACCCAGAGGCGGAACCAGGATTTTGCAAAGCCTAGGACTAAAACTAACTGACTAAATATAAAGTCAAATACCACGCACATCAATGTGCGTTATAAGTATGCCACAAAATCACATTCAAAATGAAATATAAATTCATTATTATCACGAGAGGAAATTCCATATAACAAATAGTTTAACAAAGTGCATCATCGCGAACATGGTTTGGTACCAAATTAGTGAAGACTTGCTTAGTTGAAGGAAGTTGTTTCTTCACCAGCAATAGTAGAAGGATCTGAATCTGCAAACATAAAATCAAGTATTTCAAATCAAGACTCTGGACATAGACTAAATCAATTGTTCATATGAAATTTTGCAAGAAAAAGAACATATTATACCATTAACACGAAGTCCACGAGGTAGTAGCCCCTTGCGTTTCCTCATTTTTTGATAGCACTGTATAATCTTAATATCATCAATGCTTGCAAATACATCACGCTCAATATAGCACACCAAACGGTGATTCGTCCATTCATCTTGTTTCACAGATCAGTTTTGACGATGCTCATAGCTGAGAAAGCTCTTTCTACGGTTGCCGTTGGGATGGGGAGAATCAAGGACAATTCAATGAGACGATATACCAACGGAAAATGTGTGTGCCTATCTGTTTGAACCATCTTTATAGCAAGCTGGCCAAGATCAATGCAACTTAAAAATTCAGTATCAGCTCTAGCTTCAGTAACAAATGTCTCAAGTTGGTCCCTAAGAACTCTGCACTCATATTCTGAGAAATCCACGCCATAAATCTGAGCAAGTTCCACTAGCTTATTTATATCAAAATTGGCAAAAGAATTTCTTGGCTCAAGACAAGCGATGCATCTCAATAGTTGGGTAGATTTCTCAGCAAAGCGATTGTTGAACTCAACAATAATCTGGTCAAGCACCACATTAAATATTTCATGATGGAAATAATGTAAGTGAGTTACCATCTGGCCGCCACGACCTCTTGAACAACCCCCAATAGCTAATGTTTCCGTCATGTTTGGAATAATGATGTTATGTTTGAGACAAAAGGAATTTACCTCTTCAAATAGCTCATCCCACCCCTGATGCCTCATCTCATTAAGTTTCTGCAATGTGGTTTGAATCAAGCCCATAGCACGAACAATATTCCGGTTCTTCTTTTGCAAGCACTGTGATAGATCATTAGTTTTTCCCAACAATTTCATCATAAGATGCAGTATAAACACAAACTCAAAGCTCTCCATATGACGTATCAAACCTCGTGTTGTGGTCTTTTGTGATGTGTTAGTGGCATCATCAGACATATTCTCCAATACCTCTAGCACTGCATACCACATGATATGAAGACGACACAAGGTTTTATGATGTGAGCCCCACCTAGTATCACCGGGTCTTGTAAGGTTAGTTTGTTGGTTCCTCCCTCTCCCTGTAAAAATTTCTCCAGTCTCTAATTTCTGCACAAGATCATCATGTTCCGCTTGGGCTAACTGGTCATGTCTCTTACAAGAACCATTAACACTGTTGACAATCATTGAAGTGTAACTAAAGAAATCCATGACAGAAGGACAACACTTGGCAATGGCAACAACCACTAACTGCAACTGATGTGCAAAGCAATGTATATAAAAAGCATAAGGATTCTCATCCAGTACCCTTCTTTGCAGCCCATGAAATTCACCTCTCATGTTCGATGCTCCATCGTATCCTTGGCCTCGCATTCTATGGATAGATAGGCCATGTTTAAGAAACATAGCATCCAAGGCTACCTTCAATGAAGATGATGTTGTGTCGGTAACATGTTTAATCGCAAGAAACCTCTCAATCACTTCCCCTTGACTGTTCAAATACCTAGATGAGATAAGAAAAAAAAATATGAGCATACTTCATAACAAAAAAAGCAATAAAAAATTAATTCATGACATACAAACCTCAAAGCCACAGCCATTTGTTCCTTGAGAGATGCATCTCGAGCCTAATCAACAAGGACAGCGAATTTTTTATCCCCAATATCCTTCACGATTGCTTTAGTCGTCTCTTCTCCACAAGCTTTGCACAAATGTTTTTGTATTTGTGCAGATGTCAACAAATTATTTCTAGGAGCACAATCTAACAACTTAGCGGCATTCGAATCTCTTTTTTTTATACCACTGCACCATCTCTAAGAAATTCCCCTTATTGTTTGAGTTAGCAGACTCATCATGTCCACGAAAAGCAAGAGCTTGCAATAAAAGAAACTTCACGACACCTAACATGACAGTGAGATGACCCAAGTACTCTTCCTCCTTCTTCTTGTCTGAACCAGCCCATACTTGTTCCACATTTTGCCTCGGGTTTTGAGAAGCTTGACATTGTCTTCTTGCTCTATTGTGAGCACTATTAACATTACCAACATGAGTAACAAAAGATGCAATAGCATTTTTCCAGTTACTAAAACCTTTCTTTGTATATGCTTCAATTCCATAGTTTTCAGCTCTTGGTTGCTTAAAGAGAAAACAATGAAAACAGAAGGCGGCCTTTTTGGCAACACTATATTCCAACCAATCATGCGATTTGTACCACTCTTCACGAAAGCCTCTCATGTGCTTCCCAATTCTTCCCTGTTCATAAACATGGCCTGTTGGTCGACATGCTCCCATGGCCAAATACTCTCTTCTAGCAGCATCCCTAACATCCGGATGCAACTCTTCAATTGGTTTTCGGAGGCCAGGATCAGGATTAATGTCATCCGAATTAAGCTCCATACGTGGTTCACTTTCCTTTGCATTACTAGCTCCCACCAGTACTGATTCTGTAGGTGATCCATCAGTGTTGGTGTTGTTGGCTGAAGGCTGATTGGATGTTGACTGAAAGAAAGATTCAATTGTACGGGTCCTCTTGTTCATCTTGTATTTCTAATTTGCTGACAACAAATGAAATAAAATTGACTAAGTAAATATAACTCACTGAGTTTGGTTGATATAAAAGAATTAGGGAAAACAAAATTAGATGACACAGATTACCTGTGCAGCCAGTGTGCATTGGCCTTAGTCTCAGTGCGTACACTGCAATTCAGAATCAGATGGAGAAGAACAAGAGGTGGTCGGGTTGTGAGGACGCCGGACCCGGCGGTCGGGAATCGCCAATCGCTGGTTGACGAGGACGGCGGCGCAACGAGGGTTTCTCTATTGCCGCTGCCACGATCAGGCGAGGGATTTTTTTTCTCTTTCTTTATTAACGAACGTGAGTGCGTGGGTCTAGGTGAAGCCTGGGGCTGGGCTTCTGTGTATCCCATATTCTGATTTTTTTTCTACTATAGATATAGATACTAGTCGGGCCACGCCTGGGGCTACAGCCCCAGTTGCCCTAGGCCCAGTTTCGCCCTTGTATCTACCCATATGCGGTATTCTTTGATGTTCTAAGCAAATTTGCATGTGCCATCTCTAATTTTCAAAATAAACTTCTCTTTTGTGTGTTTGTTTCACTCGCGGAATGGTAACGGGTGGCTAATATTTTCCATGTTGGATGTGTTATTCTCTAGATGAGTGTTTATTCACTTGTCATTGCACGAGAGTAAGGCAAAGGTCTTAGGGATGCCCAGCCCCGAAATGCAAAAAAAATGAATTTACTTTATGTTGTCAAATAATAAATTCATTGGGAAGTGTTGGTATGAAGGGCACCCGTGGATACGGTTAGCCATGGAAAGTGAAAGAATGGTGGAGAAAGGAATAAACTTTATTTTCTGTTTGGGAACCGCCTATGGCATATATAGCATGGAAAGTGTTGGCAACTCTGAGTCGTTTTCGTTGGTGGGATGAATACACCTCCCAAAATGTTTTTATCTCTAATTTTTCGCTTTGAGCTCTGGCACCTCTACAAATCCCAACTTCCCTCTGCGAAGAGCCTATCTTTTACTTTATGCAATTTTTATTTTGAATTTGAGTCTCCGTCTTCTGTTGTAAAAAGCACCAACTAGGAGGCAATATGATCGTACTTAAGTATTGGGTGTAGCTAATATTTTAGTGTGTTTCATGAATGGATCAATGTTTGAGCATGATGGGCTAGGGATAACTTATTTTAGCATTGATATTTTGAAATACATGGTAGCTTGTTGATATCCTTGAGTATCTAAATTATTATGTCAAAACTAGACTATTGCTTTGAATCACATAAAAGTCCAAATGTCCATGCTATAAATAAAAGAATATGATATGACATGATAAACAGCACTCCACATCAAAAATTCTGTTTTTATCACTTACCTACTCAAGGACGAGCAGGAGTTAAGCTTGGGGATGCTGATACGTCTCCAACGTATCTATAATTTTGGATTGTTCCATGCTGTTTTATTATCAATCTTGGATGTTTTATAATCATTTTATATCATTTTTTGGTACTAACCTATTGACATAGTGCCAAGTGACAGTTGCTGTTTTTTTTCATGTTTTTTACATCGCAGGAAATCAATATCAAACGGAGTCCAAATGCCACGAAACCCCACGATGATTTTTTATGGGCCAAAAGGAAGAAGTTGGGCCCTGGTGCACCTTGGGGGAGTCCCGAGGAGGGGAAAACCCACCAGGGAGCGCCAGGAGGCCTAGGCGCGCCCAGGTGGGTTGTGCCCACCTCGGGTGCCCCCCCCCGGACCGCCTCTTTGCTCTATAAATACCCCAAAAATCTCAGAACCCTAGGGGAGTCAATGAAATATTCATCCAACCACCACGGAGTCCAGAACCACCAGATCCAATCTAGACAGCATCTAGGATGGGGTTCACCACCTCCATTGGTGCCTCTCCTATGTAGCGTGAGTAGTTCTTTGTAGACCTTCGGGTCCGTAGTTAGTAGCTAGATGGCTTTATCTCTCTTTCTCTCTCACTGAATTCTCAATACAATGGTCTCTTGGAGATCCATATGATGTAACTCTTTTTGCGTGTGTTTGAGTTTATGATCAGTCATATCTTTTTATATCCATGAAAGTTATTTGAGTATCTTTGATCTCTTATATGCATGATCTCTTATAGCCTCGTATTTCTTCTCTGATATTTGGGTTTTGTTTGGCCAACTTGATCTATTTATCTTGCAATGGGAAGAGGTGCCCGGTAGTGGGTTCGATCTTACATCGCTTGATCCCAATGACAGAAAGGGAACCGACACGTATGTATCATTGCTACTAAGAATAAAAAGATGGGATCTATATGTACGCAATAGATAAATGGATCTTGTCTACATCATGTCATCGTTCTTATTGCATTACTCCGTTTTTCCATGAACTTAATACACTAGATGCATGATGGATAGCAGTCGATGTGTGGAGTAATAGTAGTAGATGTAGGCAGGAGTCGGTCTACTAATCTTGCACGTGATGCCTATGCAATGATCATTGCGTGGATATCGTCATAATTATTTGAGGTTATATCAATTGCCCAACGGTAATTTGTTTACCCACTGTTTGCTATGTTTCTCGAGAGAAGCCACTAGTGAAACCTACGGCCCTCGGGTCTTCTTCCTCATATATTTGCTTGCAATCTACTTCTCCTTTGCATTTTTATTCAGATCTATTAAACCAAAAATACAAAAATACTTTGCTGCACTTTATTTTATTTGTGATCTATTATTTCAATCTACTACAAATTTCTGGCATCTTTACCCGAAAGGGATTGACAACCCCTTTAACACGTCGGGTTGCAAGGTGTTGTCATTTGTGTGCAGGTGTTGTTTACGTTGTGTTGCTTGGTTCTCCTACTGGTTCGATAACCTTGGTTTCTTCACTAAGGGAAATACCTACCGTCGCTGTGCTGCATCATCCCTTCTTCTTTGGGGAAATACCGACGTAGTCCAAGCAGACATGAGCTTTTCTGGCGCTATAGTCAGAGAGCGATCACAGCCCCTTGTGGGCTGGTTAGCCTCCCTCCTATGTCCCATATGGCCCATATCTTTCCCCGGGGAGTTCCGGTAACCCCTTCGGTACTCCGGTATGTACCCGATACACTCTGGATCCCTTCCGGTGTCCGAATACTACCTTCCAATATATCAATCTTTACCTATCGACCATTTCGAGACTCCTCATCATGTCTGTGATCACATCCCGGACTCCAAACAAACTTCGCTCACCAAAACACATAACTCATCAATACAAATCGTCATCGAACGTTAAGTGTGCGGACCCTACGGGTTCGAGAACTATGTAGACATGACCGAGACACCTCTCCGGTCAATAACCAATAGCGGAACCTGGATGCTCATATTGGTTCCCACATATTCTACGAAGATCTTTATCGGTTAAACCGTTATGACAACATACGTTATTCCCTTGTCATCGGTATGTTACTTGCCCGAGATTCGATCGTCGGTATCTCCATACCTAGTTCAATCTCATTACCGGCAAGTCTCTTTACTCGTTCTGTAATGCATCATCCCGCAACTAACTCATTAATCATATTTCTTGCAAGGCTTATTATCATTACCGAGAGGGCCCAGAGATACCTCTCCAATACTCAGAGTGACAAATCCTAATCTCGATCTATGCCAAACCAACAAACACCTTCGGAGACACCTGTAGAGCATATTTTTAATCACCCAGTTACGTTGTGACGTTTGACAGAACACAAGGTGTTCCTCTGGTATTCGGGAGTTGCATAATCTCATAGTCAAAGGAATATGTATATGTCATAAAGAAAGCAATAGCAATAAAACTTAACGATCATTATGCTAGCTAACGGATGGGTCTTGTCCATCACATCATTCTCCTAATGATGTGATCCCGTTCATCAAATGACAACACATGTCTATGGTTAGGAAACTTAACCATCTTTGATTAATGAGCTAGTCTAGTCGAGGCTTACTAGGTACACACTATTTTGTCTATGTATCCACACATGTATCAAGTTTCTGGTTAATACAATTCTAGCATGAATAATAAACATTTATCATGATATAAGGAAATATAAGTAAAAACTTTATTATTGCCTCTAGGGCATATTTCCTTTAGTCTCCCACTTGCACTAGAGTCAATAATCTAGTTCACATCTCCATGTGATTTAGCACCAATAGTTCACATCACCATGTGACCAACACCCAAAGGGTTTACTAGAGTCAATAATCTAGTTCACATCGCCATGTGATTAACACCCAAAGAGTACTAAGGTGTGATCATGTTTTGCTTATGAGAGAAGTTTAGTCAACGGGTCTGCCACATTCAGATCCGTATGTATTTTGAAATTTTTTATGTCTACAATGCTCTGCATGGAGCTACTATAGCTAATTGCTCCCACTTTTAATATGTATCCAGATTGAGACTCAGAGTCATCTAGATAGTGTTAAAGCTTGCATCGACGTAACTCTTTACGATGAACTCTTTATCACCTCCATAACCGAGAAATATTTCCTTAGTCCTCTAAAGATAATTTTGTCCGCTATCCAGTGATCTACTCCTGGATCACTATTGTACCCCTTTGCCAAACTCATGGCAAGGTACACAATAGGTCTGGTATACAGCATGGCATACATTATAGAACCTATGGCTGAGGCATAGGGAATAACTTCCATTCTCTCTCTATCTTCTATCGTGGTTGGGTTTTGAGTCTTACTCAACTTCATACCTTACTACTCAGGCAAGAACCCCTTCTTTGACTGATCCATTTTGAACTCCTTCAAAATCTTATCAAGGTATGTACTTATCGAAAGTCTTATCAAGCGTCTTGATCTATCTTTATAGATCTTGATGCCCAATATGTAAGTAGCTTCACCGAGGTCTTTCTTTGAAAAACTCCTTTCAAACACTCCTTTATGCTTTCCAGAAAAATCTACATCATTTCTGATCAACAATATGTCATTCACATATACCTATCAGAAATGCTGTAGTGCTCCCACTCACTTTCTTGTAAATACAGGCTTCACCGCAAGTCTATATAAAACTATATGCTTTGATCAACTCATCAAAGCGTATATTCCAACTCTGAGATGCTTGCACTAGTCCATAGATGGATCCTGGAGCTTGCACACTTTGTTAGCACCTTTAGGATTGAGAAAACCTTCTGGTTGCATCATATACAACTCTTCTTTAATAAATCCATTAAGGAATACAGTTTTGACATCCATTTTCCAGATTTCATAAAATGCGGCAATTGCTAACATGTTTCGGACAGACTTTAAGCATCGATACGAGTGAGAAAATCTCATCGTAGTCAACACCTTGAACTTGTCGAAAACCTTTTGCGACAATTCGAGCTTTGTAGATAGTAACACTACTATCAGCGTCCGTCTTCCTCTTGAAGATCCATTTATTCTCAATGGCTCGCCGATCATCGGGCAAGTCAATCAAAGTCCATACTTTATTCTCATACATGGATCCCATCTCAGATTTCATGGCCTCAAGCCATTTCGCGGAATCTAGGCTCATCATCGCTTGCTCATAGTTTGTAGGTTCGTCATGGTCTAGTAACATGACTGCCAGAATAGGATTACCGTACCACTCTGGTGCGGACCATGGGTTGACCTACGAGGTTCAGTAGTAACTTGATCTGAAGTTTCATGATCATCATCATTAGCTTCCTCACTAATTGGTGTAGGGATCACTGGAACTGATTTTTGTGATGAACTACTTTCCAATTCGGGAGAAGGTACAATTACTTCATCAAGTTCTACTTTCCTCCCACTCACTTCTTTCAAGAGAAACTCCTTCTCTAGAAAGGATCCATTCTTAGAAACAAATGCCTTGCCTTCGGATCTATGATAGAAGGTGTACCCAACAGTTTCTTTTGGGTATCCTATGAAGATGCACCTTTCCGATTTGGGTTCGAGCTTATCAGTTTGAAACCTTTTCACATAAGCATCAAAACCACAAACTTTAAGAAATGACATCTTTGGTTTCTTGCCAAACCATAGTTCATACGGTGTCGTCTCAAGGATTTAGATGGTGCCCTATTTAACGTGAATGCAACTGTCTCTAATGCATAACCCCCTAAATGATAGTGGTAAATCAGTAAGAGACATCATAGATCGCACCATATCTAATAAAGTACGGTTACGACGTTCGAACACACCATTATGCTGTGGTGTTCCAGGTGGCGTGAGTTGTAAAACTATTCCACATTGTTTTAAATGAAGGCCAAAACTCGTAACTCAAATATTCGCCTCTATGATTAGATCGCATAAACTTTATTTTCTTGTTACGATGATTCTACACTTCACTCTGAAATTCTTTGAACTTTTCAAAATGATTCAGACTTGTGTTTCATTAAGTAGATATACCTATATATATGCTCAAATCAACTGGGAAGGTTAGAAAATAACGATACCCGCCACGAACCTCAACACTCATCGGACCGCATACATCAGTATGTATTATTTCCAATAAGTTAGTGGCTCGCTCCATTGTTCCGGAGAACGGAGTCTTAGTCATCTTGCCCATGAGGGATGCTTCGCAAGCATCCAATGATTCATAATCAAGTGATTCCAAAAGTCCATCCACGTGGAGTTTCTTTATGTGCTTTATACCAATATGACCTAAACGGCAGTGCCACAAATATGTTGCACTATCATTATCAACTTTCCATCTTTTGGCATCAATATTATGAATATGTGTATAACCATGATCGATATTCAACAAACCATTCACATTTGGTGTATGACCATTGAAGGTTTTATTCATGTAAACAAAACAATAATTATTCTGTGACTTAAATGAATAACTGTATTGCAATAAACATGATCCAATCATATTCATGCTCAACGCAAACACCAAATAACATTTATTTAGGTCCAACACTAATCCCGAAGGTAGAGGGAGTATGTGACGGTGATCTTATCAACCTTGGAATCACATCCAACACACATTGTTGCCTCGCCCTCAAACGGTCTCTGTTTATTTTGTAACTCCTATTTTGAGTTACTAATCTTAGCAACTGAACCGGTATCAAATACCCTAGGGTCACTATGAACACTAGTAAAGTACACATCAATAACATGTATATCAAATATACCTTTCACTTTTCCATCTTTCTTATCCGCCAAATACTTGGGGCAGTTCCGCTTCCAGTGACCAATCCCTTTGCAGTAGAAGCACTCAGTTTCATGCTTAGGTCCAGACTTGGGCTTCTTCCCGGGAGTAGCAACTTGCTTGCTATTCTTCTTGAAGTTCCCCTTCTTCCCTTTGCCCTTTTTCTTGAAACTAGTGGTCTTGTTAACCATCAACACTTGATGCTACTTTTTGATTTCTACCTCTGCAGCCTTTAGCATTGCGAAGAGCTCGGGAATTGTATTTTCCATCCCTTGCATATTATAGTTCATCATGAAGATCTAGTAACTTGGTGATAGTGACTAGAGAACTCTGTCAATCACTATCTTATCTGGAAGATTAACTCCCACTGGTTTCAAGCGATTATAGTACTCAGACATTCTGAGCACATGCTCACTGGTTGAGCTATTCTCTTCCATCTTGTAGGCAAAGTACTTGTCAGAGGTCTCATACCTCTCAACTTGGGCATGAGTCCGAAATACCAATTTCAGCTCTTGGAACATCTTATATGCTCCGTGGCATTCAAAACGTTTTTGAAGTCCCGGTTCTAAGCCGTAAAGCATGGCACACTAAACTATCAAGTAGTCATCATATCAAGCTTGACAAACGTTCATAACGTCTGCATCTGCTCCTATAAAACGTCTGTCACCTTGCGGTGCATCAAGGAAATAATTCTTCTGTGTAGCAATAAGGATAATCCTCAGATCACTGATCCAGTCTGCATCATTGCTACTATCATCTTTCAAATTATTTTTCTCTAGGAACATATCAAAAATAAACGGGGAGCTATAACGTGAGCTATTGATCTACAACATAATTTGCAAATACTATCAGGACTAAGTTCATGATAAATTAAAGTTCAGTTAATCATATTACTTAAGAACTCCCACTTAGATAGACATCCCTCTAGTCATCTAAATGATCATGTGATCCATATCAACTAAACCATGTCCGATCGTCACATGAGATGGAGTAGTTTTCAATGGTGAACATCTCTATGTTGATCATATCTACTATATGATTCACGTTTGACCTTTCGGTCTTAGTGTTCCGAGGCCATATCTGCATATGCTAGGCTCGTCAAGTTCAGCCCGAGTATTTCCGCGTGTGCAAAACTGGCTTGCACCCATTGTATGTGAACGTAGAGCTTATCACACACGATCTTCGCGTGGTATCTCGGCACGACGAACTGTAGCAATGGTGCATACTCAGGGAGAACACTTATACCTTGAAATTTAGTGAGGGATCATCTTATAATGCTACCGCCGTACTAAGAAAAATAAGATGCATAAAAGATAAACATCACATGCAATCAAAATATGTGACATGATATGGCCATCATCATCTTGTGCCTTTGATCTCCATCTCCAAAGCACCGTCATGATCTCCATCGTCACCGCCTTGACACCTTGATGTCCATCGTAACGTCGTTGTCATCTCGCCAAGTATTGCTTCTATGACTATCGCTACCGCTTAGTGATAAACTAAAGTAATTACATCGCGGTTGCATTTCATACAATAAAGTGACAACCATAAGGCTCCTGCTGGTTGCCGATAACTTCTACAAAACATGATCATCTCATACAACAATTTATATCTCATCACGTCTTGACCATATCACATCACAACATGCCCTGCAAAAACAAGTTATACGTCCTCTACTTTGTTGTTGCAAGTTTTACGTGGCTGCTACGGGCTTCTATAAAGAATCGTTCTAACCTACGTATAAAAACCACAACGATTTTCCGTCAAGTGTGTTGTTTTAACCTACAACAAGGACGGGCCGTAGTCAAATTCGATTCAACTAAAGTTGGAGAAACAGACACCCGCCAGCCACCTGTGTGCAAAAGCACGTCGGTAGAACCGGTCTCATGAACGTGGTCATGTAACGTTGGTCCGGGCCGCTTCATCCAACAATACCGCCGAATCAAAATAAGATGTTGGTGGTAAGAAGTATGACTATTATCGCCCACAACTCTTTGTGTTCTACTCATGCATATCATCTATGCATAGACCTAGCTCGGATGCCACTGTTGGGGAACATAGCATGCAATTTCAAAAAAATTCCGACGATCACGCAAGATCTATCTAGGAGATGCATAGCAACGAGAGGGGGTGAGTGTGTCCATGTACCCTCGTAGACCGAAAGTGGAAGCGTTAGGTTAACGCGGTTGATGTAGTCGAACGTCTTCACGATCCAACCGATCTAGTACCGAATGTACGTCACCTCCGTGTTCAACACATGTTCAGCTTGATGATGTCCCTCGAACTCTTGATCCAGTAGAGGGTCTAGGGAGAGTTCCGTCAGCACGACGGCATGGTGACGGTGATGGTGATGTGATCCGCGCAGGGCTTTGCCTAAGCACTACAACGCTATGACCCGAGGAGTAAACTGTGGAGGGGGCACCACACATGGCTAAGAGAACAACTATTGTGCCTTTGGCGTGCTCCCCGCCCCCGTATATAAAGGAGGGGAGGATGAGGCCGGCCACAAGGGGTGCACCAAGGAGAGGGGAGTCCTACTAGGACTCCAGTCCTAGTAGGATTGGGCCCACCCTTTTTTCCTTCTACCGGAGGGGGAAAAGGGGAAGGAGAGGGAGTAGGAGAAGGAAAGAGGGGCTGGTGCCCCCTTTCCCTAGTCCAATTCGGCCTCCTCCCTTGTGAGGGGCACACCAGCCCCTTGTGGGCTGGTTAGCCTCCCTCCTATGGCCCATATGGCCCATATCTTTCCCCGAGGGATTCCGGTAACCCCCCGGTACTCCGGTATGTACCCGATACACTCCGGAACCCTTCTGGTGTCCGAATACTACCTTCCAATATATCAATATTTACCTCTTGACCATTTAGAGACTCCTCGTCATGTCTGTGATCTCATCCGGGACTCCGAACAAACTTCGGTCACCAAAACACATAACTCATCAATACAAATCGTCATCGAACGTTAATCATGCGGACCCTACGGGTTCGAGAACTATGTAGACATGACCGAGACATCTCTCCGGTCAATAACCAATAACGGAACCTGGATACTCATATTGGTTCCCACATATTCTACCAAGATCTTTATCGGTCAAACTGTTATGACAACATACGTTATTCCCTTGTCATCCGTATGTTACTTGCCCGAGATTCGATCGTCGGTATCTCCGTACCTAGTTCAATCTCGTTACCGGCAAGTCTCTTTACTCGTTCCATAATGCATCATCCTGCAACTAACTCATTAGTCACATTGCTTGCAAGGCTTATTACAATGTGCATTACCGAGAGGGCCCAGAGATACCTCTCCGATACTCGGAGTGACAAATCCTAATCTCGATCTATGCCAACCCAACAAACACCTTCGAAGACACCTGTAGAGCATCTTTATAATCACCCAGTTACGTTGTGATGTTTGATAGCACATAAGGTGTTCCTCCGGTATTCGGGAGTTGCATAATCTCATAGTCAAAGGAATATGTATAAGTCATGAAGAAAGCAATAACAGTAAAACTTAACGATCATTATGCTAAGCTAACGGATGGGTCTTTTCCATCACATCATTCTCCTAATGATGTGATCCCATTCATCAAATGACAAAATATGTCTATGGTTAGGAAACTTAACCATCTTTGATTAACGAGCTAGTCTACTAGAGGCTTACTAGGGACACTATGTTTTGTCTATGTATCCACACATGTATCAAGTTTCTGGTTAATACAATTCTAGCATGAATAATAAACATTTATCATGATATAAGGAAATATAAATAACAACTTTATTATTGCCTCTAGGGCATATTTCCTTCATTTACACGGGAAAGCTCCCAACAAGCAAAAAGAAGGACGAGAAATGTTTTTGGGTTTTCTTTTAATACTACTACTACTAAACATGGAAGGGAAACTTAAAAAGAAAGTACAACTAATTTTTTTGGATTTTCTCAAAGTTTTTTCAAACACACAAGAAGAAAGCAAAAAAATAAATTAAACTAGCATGGATGATACACTGAAAAAGTATTAACACCGACAAGTGGAATGACTATGTAAACATGAATGTAATGTCAATTTGAAGTACGTACTCCCCCAAGCTTAGGATTTTGGCCTAAGTTGGTCTATGCCCATGGATGAAAGTAGCCCTCTCCTGTGTACTGTGGAGGATCCCGAGGGTTCCACTGGTTAGCGAGCTCCTGTGGCTCCCACTGATAAACAGACTCCTTATACGAATCAGGTGATGGCTCTAGCTCAGGAACTGGGGATCACGTCCGCTCCCAGTATGCATAAGTGTCATCGGGCATGATGAGGTAGCTGCCTGAATGAATATCGAACAAAGAAGGTGCAGGCAAGGTGATAATCTGACAAGTCTTCTGGCTGAATACCAGGTTATAAATAAGTCTCTTGTCCTCATCATCACTAATAAAATCATGTGCTACCATACTGTTATAGTCTAAATATGATGTGGGTAGTTTCATCTATCCCTCCTCACGTGCCTAATGGGTATCTCAAAGCATTTAGCAAGGCAAGGGGCATAGATACCTCCGAAGATAGGACCCCTCAAACAGTTTAAACTCAACTGTCGAGCAACCATAGCACCCAAACTAAAAGTTCTATCACGAAGTAAAGCATGGTGCAAAATAGCAAGGTCGGGAACACTAATGCCTCCACTCTCCTTGCGACCAATTAAACATCTCCAAGCAAATAATGAGTAGTAGCGCAAAACAAGAAAATGTAAACTAGCCACTCTCGCTTCCGACACCTTTCTCCTTTCCCCTACGGTAACTTCATCAATAAAATCTTCCACATCTCTAGGACGTGGCTCATTGAAGCTGCCCTCAAAAGGTAATTTACAAACCTCACAAAAGTCATAAAGCGTCATCTCCTTATGCTCATCATATAAATGAAACTCTACCATGGGTGGTGATTTCCTAGCATGAAAGTGAAAATTTTGCATGACGGTATTAGTGAGTAGGAGGTATTAATCACACTTATCGTGGAGGACGTCGGTGATGCTTGCATTCTCAGCCAAATAATAGAAATAATCATAAATTTCGGCTTCCCCCAAGAATGCATCACTTGGCCATTCACACGGCCGAACGTCTGCGGTACAAGGAAGGTTATACTTGGGCTTCTTCTTCTCTTCATTTTCATTTTCTTTAGAACCCTGACTTGAAGAGCCTCTTAACAATCTCCTCATCATTTTTCTTCCTCTGAAAATTTCTGAAATTTTATGTGACTCAAAATAAAAGTGAACCAAACAAAATTGATAGCAACTACTCCAACAAGTGTCTAGAAGCTATATCATGCATCAAAACTACTTTGGACCATATAAACTTGACATGCAAGATCAAGAACAAGGTCACCACAGCAGCAAAAATTTGCAATATATAAAGCACTAGAACAAAAACTAATTGGACCATTGGAGGAGTCACATACCAAAGAACAATCCCCCAAAATAGTTTTGCAAATGGAGCTTTGCACAAGGAGATCGAAAATGGCAGCAAGATGAGCTAGAACACAGGTTTGAACTACGGGATGATTTTTTTGGGAGGAAGACAGAGTGGATGGGTGCTGGAATAAGTGAGGGGGACCCACATGGGACCCACAAGGCAGGGGCGCGCCCTCCACCCTTGTGGTCCACTGGTGCATTCTCAGTGCCAGAAATTCTAAAATATTCTATAAAAAATCATACTAAATTTTTAGGGCATTTGGAGAACTTCTATTTTCGGGACATTTTTATTGCACGGAAAATTTAGAAAATAGATAAATAATACTATTTTTTCATGATTTATTCTAAATAACAGAAAGTAAAAAGTGGGTACAGAAAGTTGTGCTCCCTAAATTCATCCATCACATGCCCATCAAAAGGAATCCATTAACAAGGTTGATCAAGTCTTATTAACAAACTTCTTCCGAATGACATGAAACCAGAGAATTTTTGAATAACACTAGGTTACCCTAACGGGGATATGCATGTCCCCAACAATAAGAATATCATATTTATTTTTGACATTAGGAAGAGGGAATTCAAAAACTCCAATAGTAATAGTTGAAAATTTTCCAATAGAGTTGATACTATCAACTTGAGGTTGTTTCTTCGGAAAGTGTACCGTATGCTCATTGCCATTAACATGAAAAGTGACATTGCCCTTTTTGCAATCAATAACAGCCCCTGCAGTATTCAAAAATGGTCTACCAAGGATGATCGACATACTGTCATCCTCGGGAATATCAAGAATAACAAAGTTCGCTAAGATAGTAACGTTTGCAACCACAACAGGCACATCCTCACAAATACCAATGGGTATAGCAGTTGATTTATTAGCCATTTACAAAGAGATTTTAGTAGGTGTCAACTTATTGAAATCAAGTCTATGATATAAAGGGAAAGGCATAACGCTAACACCGGCTCCCAAATCACATAAAGCAGTTTTAACATAATTTCTTTTAATGGAGCATGGTATAGTTGGTATTCCTAGATCTCCAAGTTTCTTTGGTATTCCACCCTTAAAAGTATAATTAGCAAGCATGGTGGAAATTTCAGCTTCTAGTATCTTTCTTTTATTTGTAACAATATCTTTCGTATACTTAGCATGAGGAGACATTTTCAAAATATAAGTCAAACACATACACAAAAAGATAGGTCTAATCATTTCAGCAAAGCGCTCAAAATCCTCATCATCCTTTTTCTTGGATGGTTTAGGAGGAAAGGGCATGGGTTTCTGAACCCATGGTTCTCTTTCTTTACCATGTTTCCTAGCAACAAGTCTCTCTTATCATAACGTTGATTCTTTGATTGTGGGTTATCAAGATCAACAACAGGTTCAATCTCTACATCATTATCATTGCTAGGTTGAGCATCAACATGAATATCATCATTAACATTACCACTAGGCTCATGCTCATTACCAGATTGTGTCTCAGCATCAGAAATAGAAATATCGTTCGGATTCTCAGGTGTGTCTATAACAGGTTCACTAGAAGCATGCAAAGTCCTATCAGTTTTCCTTTTCTTCTTATTAGAAGGACTAGGTGCATTAGTATTAACTCTCTAAGAATCTTGCTCAATTCTCTTAGGATGGCCCTCAGGATATAAAGGTTCCTGGGTCATCTTACCACCTCTTGTCATAACTCTAACAGCATGATCATTATTCTTACTATTCATCTCATTAAGCAAATAATCTTGTGCCTTAAGTACTTGTTCTACTTGATTTTTTACCATAGAAGCATGTTTACTAATAATCTTAAGATCATTAACAATTCTACTCATATAATCACCCAAGCGGTCAAGCATGTAAGCATTACGTCTCAATTGTCTACTAACATAAGAATTGAAATTTTCTTGTTTAACAATAAAGTTATCAAATTCATCCAAGCATTGACTAGCAGACTTATTATAAGGAATATCACCTTCATCAAATCTATAGAGAGAATTTAACTCTACTACCTATGTTGGAGCATTAAGACCATGTATCTCTTCAATAGGCGGTAAATTCTTAACATCTTCAGCTTTAATACCTTTTTCTTTCATAGATTTCTTTGCCTCTTGCATATCTTCAGGACTGAGAAATAGAATACCTCTTTTTCTTCGAAGTTGTCTTAGGAGGTGGTTCGAGAAGATTCCAATCATTATCATTGCACAATATACTATTCAATAGTTTTTCAGCTTGCTCAACAGCTGTTTTCCTGAAAACACAACCAGCACAAGTATCTAGGTGGTCCCTAGAAGCATCGGTTAGTCCATTGTAAAAGATATCAAGCATCGGGGGAAACAACACATATGGGATCACTGGGATCCCTTTTTGCTATGGTTGGCGGGTGCGGGGTTGTGCAAAGAGCGAGTCTTGAAGCTAGCACGAGGATCGTTTACCCAGGTTCGGGCCGCGGGGTTGCGTAATACCCTAGTCCTACTTTGGTGTATATTTGAGTGTTCTTGAGTTCTTGAACTAGCTATGATGCGTGCGTTATCCAAAAAATCCGAATCCTTCTCCAGTATGCCTCGGTCCTCCTTTTATAGTCAAAAGGGGCTGCCACAGTGGCACACAGGAGGTGGAAAGGTATACAGTAATCGACTCTATCTCCTGGCACCGTAGGACAAACACATTTAATGTGATGCCGACGTGCCCTTCTTGCTTTATCGGGGACGGCAAGGAAGCTCATCCCAGCTATCGCCCCCTCGCCTGGCTTTGACGCGCGTCCGAACTGACGAGGCGTGTAGTTCCACGTTGGCTGGCTGCTGAGTTGGTGCGGTGGCTGAATCTTCATGAAGATCTGCATGCCACCACACAGGTGCTTGCCTAGTCGGCCTGGAGGCCGCACGTCGCCACGCAGGCGCCTGCCTAGCTGGTGGGCTGGCAGCTGCATGGGAATAACGGTGGAGTCTTGGCAGACGTGGGCCTGGCTGCGGCCCTGTGGATGTTTTCGGCAAGAGTCTTGCCGGGGCCCCGGCAAGGGTCTTGCCGCAGCATCTTGGTCATCCTCGGCAAGGGTCTTGATGGGGGTCTCATGGGTATCCTTGGCAAGGATCTTGTCGAGGATCGTCGTCTTCTGGTCATCATCTGGTCTTGTGTGCTTCTGGTCTCCACAAAGATTTGCATGCAACCATGCAGGCACTTCCCGAGCCTTGGTTTCAATGTTGTCGATGGCGTCGGAACTCTCAGGCTCAAGGGTGGCTGCGATGTTGGTGTTGGGCAAGTTGCCCTGGCAAGGTTCTTGCCGGGGCTGCGGAGGCTGCCCCGACAAGGGCCTTGCCAGGGGAGTCCACCTTGTCCCTCTGCTATTCGTGTTTCTGGCTTGGTGTTGATCTGGTTGTCTTGTGGCTTTGCTTCCTTCCTCTGCCCCGCTAGGTGTGGCCGCAGGCGCGGCTCCAACTGCCCCCGCACAAGTAAAGGGGTACAAAATAGGACCCCTCCTTTTGTGCACCGATAGGAGCCCCTGGGCCTGGGCCATACATAAGCGCGACGCGTTGTTGGGCTAGGCCCAAAATGGTGCATGGGCATGCAGGGCCGAGTTTTACTATTGTAACTCCCTCGCCCATCGCACTTCCCCACGACCTGCGTTGAATGCACGATGTGGGGGTCATGCGTGGGGCGGTTGCTACCCTCATGCATAAATGGTAAAGAGGCGGTCCGCGCCATCCCTAGAAAAGGGAGGAAAACACAGGGGCGCGGCTCATTTACCAAGTGGACTCGGGCTGCGGCCTTCAAGGTGCCCGCGCCCCACGGTCACGGGGTGGAATGCGGTCGCTTCAGTCGTCCTCTTGATTCCGGTTCGCTTGCCACATGTCCTTCATGCTTCGAGGAGGGTAGGTGGTGGACACGGAGGGCATAGGCCATAATGTGGAAGCGGGAAAACTGGGTCATCGCTGATTGGAGCAGCGGGTCGGCCCCGATTTCCCGCGCCTCTTGGCGGCCGGATTGGTCGAACGGGGCGGCCGAGCCTCAGCCCCGCCCCTTTATAAGAAGGAGGGAAGGGGGACGGCATCCTTCGGTCCTTCATTGCTCATATCCTCCGCCTCGATGCTACCTCTTTTAGCACTGCGTTGGTTTTCCTAGAAGAGGAAGGGATGATGCAACAAAGTAGCGTAAGTATTTCCCTCGGTTTTTTAGAACCAAGGTATCAATCCAGTAGGAGGATATGTGCGAGTCCCTCACACCTGCACAAAACAAATAAATCCTCGCAACCAACGCAAATAGGGGTTGTCAATCCCTATAGGGCCACTTACGAGAGTGAGATCTGATAGATATGATAAGATAATATTTTTGGTATTTTTATGATAAAGATGCAAAGTAAAATAAAGGCAAAGTAAATAGCAAAGTAAATAACTAAGTAGTAGGAGATTAATATGATAAAGATAGACCAGGGGGCCATAGGTTTCACTAGTGGCTTCTCTCGAGAGCATAAGAATTCTATGGTGGGTGAACAAATTACTGTTGAGCAATTGACAGAATTGAGCATAGTTATGAGAATATCTAGGTATGATCATGTATATAGGCATCACGTCCGAGACAAGTAGACCGACTCCTGCCTGCATCTACTACTATTACTCCACTCATCGACCGCTATCCAGCATGCATCTAGAGTATTAAGTTAAAAATAGAGTAACACATTAAGCAAGATGACATGATGTAGAGGGATAGACTCATGCAATATGAAGAAAACACCATCTTGTTATCCTCGATGGCAACAGTACAATATGTGCCTTGCTGCCCTTACTATCACCAGGAAAGGACACCGCAAGATCGAACTCAAAGCTAAGCACTTCTCCCATTGCAAGAAAGATCAATCTAGTAGGCCAAACCAAACTAATAATTTGAAGAGACTTGCAAAGATAACCAATCATACATAAAAGAATTCAGAGAAGATTAAAATATTATTCATAGATAGACTTGATCATAAACCGACAATTCATCGGTCTCAACAAACACACCGCAAAAAGAAGATTACATTGAATAGATCTCCACAAGAGAGGGGGAGAACATTGTATTGAGATCCAAAATGAGAGAAGAAGCCATCTAGCTACTAACTATGGACCCGTAGGTCTGAAGTAAACTACTCACACTTCATCGGAAGGGCTATGTTGTTGATGTAGAAGCCCTCCGTGATCGATGCCCCCTCCGGCGAAGCTCCGGAACAGGCCCCAAGATGGGATCTCGTGGATAGAGAAAGTTACGGCGGTGGAATTAAGGTTTTGGCTCCGTATCTGATCGTTTGGGGGTACGTGGGTATATATAGGAGGAAGAAGTACGTCGGTGGAGCAACAGGGGGCCCACGAGGGTGGAGGGCGCGCCTGGGGGGTAGGCGCGCCCCCTACCTCGTGGCCTCCTATTACGTGGCTTGACGTAGGGTCCAAGTCTACTGAGTTGTATTCGATGAGAAAATCACGTTCCCGAAGGTTTCATTCCGTTTGGACTCCGTTTGATATTCCTTTTCTTCGAAACCCTAAAACAGGCAAAAAACAGCAATTCTGGGCTGGGCCTCCGGTTAATAGGTTAGTCCCAGAAATAATATAAAAGTGGATAATAAAGCCCAATAATGTCCAAAACAGTAGATAATATAGCATGGAGCAATCAAAAATTATAGATACCTTGGAGACGTATCAAGCATCCCCAAGCTTAATTCCCGCTCGTCCTCGAGTAGGTAAATGATAAAAACAGAATTTTTGATGCGGAGTGCTACTTGGCATAATTTTAATGTAATTCTTCTTAATTGTGGTATGAATATTTAGATCCGAAAGATTCAAGACAAAAGTTCATATTGACATAGAAAATAATAATACTTCAAGCATACTAACAAAGAAATTATGTCTTCTCAAAATAACATGGCTAAAGAAAGTTATCCCTAAAAAATCATATAGTCTGGCTATGCTCCATCTTCACCACACAAAATATTTAAATCATGCACAACCCCGATGACAATCCAAGCAATTGTTTCATACTTTTGACATTCTCAAAACTTTTTCAATTTTCACGCAATACATGAGCGTGAGCCATGGATATAGCACTATAGGTGGAATAGAATGGTGGTTGTGGAGAAGACAAAAAGGAGAAGATAGTCTCACATCAACCAGGCGTATCAACGGGCTATGGAGATGTCCATCAATAGATATCAATGTGAGTGAGTAGGGATTGCCATGCAGCAGATGCACTAGAGCTATAAGTATATGAAAGCTCAAAAAGAAACTAAGTGGGTGTGCATCCAACTTGCTTGCTCATGAAGACCTAGGGTAATTTGAGGAAGCCCATCATTGGAATATACAAGCCAAGTTCTATAATGAAAAATTCCCACTAGTATATGAAAGTGATAACATGAGAGACTCTCTACTATGAAGATCATGGTGCTACTTTGAAGCACAAGTGTGGTAGAAGGATAGTAACATTGTCCCTTCTCTCTTTTTCTCTCATTTTTTATTTTTTTATTTGGGCCTTTTATCTCTCTTTTTTTATGGCCTCGTTTTTTTATTTTGGCTTCTTTGGCCTCTTTTATTTATTTTTTCGTCCGGAGTCTCATCCTGACTTGTGGGGGAATAATAGTCTCCATCATCCTTTCCTCACTGGGACAATGCTCTAATAATGATGATCATCACACTTTTATTTTTCTTATAACTCAACAATTACAACTTGATACTTAGAACAAAATATGACTCTATATGAATGCCTCCGGCGGTGTACCGAGATATGCAACGATGCATGAGTGACAAGTATGAAAGAATTATGAACGGTGGCTTTGCCACAAATACTATGTCAACTACATGATCATGCTAAGCAATATGACAATGATGGAGTGTGTCATGAACGGAACGATGGAAATTTGCATGGCAATATATCTCGGAATGGCTATGGAAATGCCATAATAGGTAGGTATGGTGGGTGTTTTGAGGAAGGTATATGGTGGGTGTATGATACCGGCGAAAGGTGCGCGGTATTAGAGAGGCTAGCAAAGGTGGAAGGGTGAGAGTGCGTATAATCCATGGACTCAACATTAGTCATAAAGAACTCACATACTTATTGCAAAAATCTACAAGTTATCAAAGCAAAGTATTACGTGCATGCTCCTAGGGGGATAGATTGGTAGGAAAAGACCATCGCTCGTCCCCGACCGCCACTCATAAGGAAGACAATCAATAAATAAATCATGCTCCGACTTCATCACATAACGGTTCACCATACGTACATGCTACGGGAATCACAAGGTTCAACACAAGTATTTATCAAATTCACAACTACTCAACTAGCATGACTTTAATATCACCATCTCCATATCTCAAAACAATTATCAAGTATCAAACTTATCATAATATTCAACACACTCATAAGAGAGTTTTATTATTAATCTTGCATACCAAGCATATTAGGATTTTAAGCAAATTACCATGCTATTAAGGCTCTCAAAATAATCTAAGTGAAGCATGAGAGATCAATAGTTTCTATAAGACAAATCCACCACCGTGCTCTTAAAAGATATAAGTGAAGCACTAGAGCAAAATTATATAACTCAAAAGATATAAGTGAAGCAGATAGAGTATTCTAACAAATTCCAAATCATGTATGGCTCTATCAAAAGGTGTGTACAGCAAGGATGATTGTGGTAAAATAACAAGCAAAGACTCAAATCATACAAGACGCTCCAAGCAAAACACATATCATGTGGTAAATAAAAATATAGCTCCAAGTAAAGTTACCGATAGAAGTAGACGAAAGAGGGGATGCCTTCTGGGGCATCCCCAAGCTTTGGCTTTTAGGTGTCCTTAGATTATCTTGGGGGTGCCATGGGGATCCCCAAGCTTAGGATCTTTCCACTCCTTGTTCCATAATCCATCAAATCTTTACCCAAAACTTGAAAACTTCACAACACAAAACATAAAGTAGAAAATCTCGTGAGCTCCGTTAGCGAAAGAAAACAAAAGACCACTTCAAGGTACTGTAATGAACTCATTCTTTATTTATATGGGTGTTATACCTACTGTATTCCAACTTCTATATGGTTTATAAACTATTTTACTAGCCATAGATTCATCAAAATAAGCAAACAACACACGAAAAACAGAATCTGTCAAAAACAGAACAGTCTGTAGTAATCTGTAGCTAGCGCAAGATCTGGAACCCCAAAAATTCTAAAATAAATTGCTGGACGTGAGTAATTTATGTATTAATCATATTCAAAAATAGTTAACTAAATAGCACTTTCCAAATAAAAATGACAGCAGTTCTCATGAGCGCTAAAGTTTCTGTTTTTTACAGCAAGTTCAACAAGACTTTCCCCAAGTCTTCCCAACGGTTCTACTTGGCACAAACACTAATTAAACACAAAAAAACACAACCAAAAAAGAGTCTAGATAAATTATTTATTACTAAACAGGATCAAAAGCAAGGAATAAAAATAAAATTGGGTTGCCACCCAACAAGCGCTATCGTTTAACCCCCCTAGCTAGGCATAATATTTCAATGATGCTCACATGAAAGACAAGAATTGAAGCACAAAGAGAGCATCATAAAACACGTGACAAACACATCTAAGTCTAACATACTTCCTATGCATAGGCATCTTATAGGCAAAAACACTATCAAGGCAAGCAAAAACTAGCATATGCAAGGAAGCGGAAAGAAACAATAGCAATCTCAACATAACGAGAGGTAATTTAGTAACATGAAAGTTGCTACCACCATAGTTTCCTCTCTAATAATAATTACATGTAGGATCATAAGAAAATTCAACAATATAGCTATCACAAAACATATTCTTAACAAGATCCACATGTATGCAGAGTTGAAACTCTTCCAAAATAGTGGGATTAACATTAACTAAAGTCATGACCTCTCCAAACCCACTTTCAATAATATTGCAAACAGTATTATCAATCTCATATTCATCATGGGGCTTAAATAAATTTTCAAGATCAAAAGTAGAATCACCCCAATCATGATCATTGCAACAAATAGTAGTCATAGCAAAACTAGCATCCCCAAGCTTAGGGTTTTGCATATCATTAACACAATTGACATTAAGAGAATTTATAATAACATCATTGCAATCATGCTTTTCATCGAAGGAACTATCCAGTATGGGTGCAATAGCAACGATCTCATGTTTAACATAAGGAACTATAGCAAATTCATCTTCATAAATATTGGCATCATGGCCACAAGAATAGCAGGCATCATGTTCATCAAGGGATATTTCAACCAAATCATTGGAATCATCATTATCTATAGATTCACGCATATCATTATTTTCTTCCAAAGCAACATTCATTCTTTCAATAAATTCTTGGACATAGACATTATGAGCAAAGTTTTCATTGCAATGTTTAAGTATGATGGAATTTTCAGATTTATTGAGAGTAAAATCATACTTTTCAATCAAAGAAGCAACTTCATGAGCACCCTTAAAAACGACAAATTCTTCAATTTGTTCGATATCATAATAACTATAAACACCCTTTGCATAAGAAGATAAGATTTCATTATCCTTGAACTCACATAGGTAGGGAAGGTGTTTTTTAGGGTTCTTAGAGAAAAAAGTAAAATCACAAATTTCACAAAGATTCCAAGCATAGCATAGCAAACTATTTATATGATACCATAAGAGCTTCCCTTTTTCAGACAAACGATGACGCACGAAATGAGCATGCTCATATAAAGATTTCCCATCAACTAGGCTAGTTGGGGTTTCAGCATGAGCACATAAGGATCGAAGATGATCCAAGTAGAACACTTTAAGTGGATCCATATCAATACATTTTTAGCAAGCAAAGATGCAAGCAAATAGAAGGCACATGGAAACACAAACAAGGATACATACGGGAAGAAGCCAAACAAAAGAGGAGGCAAATAAAACGGCGAGGGTGAAGTGGGGGAGAGGAAAACGAGAGGCAAATGGCAAATAATGTAATGTAGGAGATAAGGGTATGTGATGGGCACTTGGTAAGTTGACTTTTGCGTAGACCTCCCCGGCAACGGCGCCAGAAATCCTTCTTGCTACCTCTTTTAGCACTGCGTTGGTTTTCCCAGAAGAGGAAGGGATGATGCAGCAAAGTAGCATAAGTATTTCCCTCAGTTTTTGAGAACCAAGGTATCAATCCAGTAGGAGGCTACGCGTGAGTCCCTCACACCTGCACAAAATAAATAAATCCTCGCAACCAACGCAAAAGGGGTTGTCAATCCCTATAGGGCCACTTACGAGAGTGAGATCTGATAGATATGATAAGATAATATTTTTGGTATTTTTATGATAAAGATGCAAAGTAAAATAAAGGCAAAGTAAATAACTAAGTATTAGGAGATTGATATGATAAAGATAGACCCGGGGGCCATAGGTTTCACTAGTGGCTTCTCTCGTGAGCATAAGAATTCTACGGTGCGTGAACAAATTACTATTGAGCAATTGACAGAATTGAGCATAGTTATGAGAATATCTAGGTATGATCATGTACATAAGCATCACGTCCGAGACAAGTAGACCGACTCCTGCCTGCATCTACAACAATTACTCCACTCATCGACCGCTATCCAGCATGCATCTAGAGTATTAAGTTAAAAACAGAGTAACGCCTTAAGCAAGAAGACATGATGTAGAGGGATAGACTCATGCAATATGAAGAAAACCCCATCTTGTTATCCTCGATGGCAACAATACAATACGTGCCTTGCTGCCCTTACTGTCACCGGGAAAGGACATCGCAAGATTAAACCCAAAGCTAAGCACTTCTCCCATTGCAAGAAAGATCAGTCTAGTAGGCCAAACCAAACTAATAATTCGAAGAGACTTGCAAAGATAACCAATCATACATAAAAGAATTCAAAGAAGATTCAAATATTATTCATAGATAGACTTGATCATAAACCCACTATTCATCTGTCTCAACAAACACACCGCAAAAAGAAGATTACATCGAATAGATCTCCACAAGAGAGGGGGAGAACATTGTATTGAGGTCCAAAAAGAGAGAAGAAGCCATCTAGCTACTAACTATGGACCCGTAGGTCTGAAGTAAACTACTCACACTTCATCGGAAGGGCTATGGTGTTGATGTAGAGGCCCTCCGTGATCGATGCCCCCTCCGGCGGAGCTCCGAAACAGGCCCCAAGATGGGATCTCGTGGATACAGAAAGCTACGGCGGTGGAATTAGGATTTTGGCTTCGTATCTGATCGTTTGGGGGTACGTGGGTATATATAGGAGGAAGAAGTACGTCGGTGGAGTAACAAGGGGCCCACGAGGGTGGAGGGCGTGCCTAGGGGGTAGGCGCGCCCCCCTACCTCGTGGCCTCCTGTTACGTGGCTTGACGTAGGGTCCAAGTCTCCTGAGTTGTATTTGATGAGAAAATCACATTCCCGAAGGTTTCATTCCGTTTGGACTCCGTTTGATATTCCTTTTCTTCGAAACCCTAAAACAGGCAAAAAACAACAATTTTGGGCTGGGCCTCCGGTTAATAGGTTAGTCCCAAAAATAATATAAAAGTGGATAATAAAGCCCAATAATGTCCAAAACAGTAGATAATATAGCATGGAGCAATCAAAAATTATAGACACGTTGGAGACGTATCACTCGACTCCCTCCTTCCCTTCGTCATGGCGAGAGGGCGTGCTGGTGCTCTGATGGCGGCGATGAGGGCCTCCGCTCGATAGCGCGCCCTTCCTTCCCAAGAGCTCGTGGCGGTGGAGCCGGCCGCGAGAGGGAGAGGGAGGGGGCGAGGCCGAGGTCGTTGTGGCACTCGGGGAGGAGGAGTACGGGGCGGCGCACCAGCTTCGCCTCCGACTGCGGCCCTTCCAATGGAGGGCCATGTCAGAGACCAGCCTCGTGAGTTTTACGTCAGGCTGCATGGGCTAGTGCGCGGCCGTCTTCGTCTCCCCACTCCGTTTTCTCGGGAGATGGAGCTTGATCCGCCTCAGGCTCTGAGGCTGCACATGAGGGGCTACGGGAATGGCAGCATGCAGGTCGACGTCGACTTCCCAGCCCCTCATGTTATGTATCTCCGCCATGGATGGAAGACCTTCGCCCGTGCCCATAGCCTGTAGGAGGGTCTCGTCCTCCAATTTAAACTGATGGAGGACAGCCTGCTCTCCATCAAGGTCTTTGGTCTCTTGGGAACTCGCTTGAGGTGTTATGCGGAGAGCTCCTCTGACAGCGAACCCTCCTCCTCGAGAGGGAGTGACGAGGAGGACAATGACAGCGACGAAGAGGGCGTCAAGCGGGAGGACGTCGACTCCGACTCCGACTGACCGCGCCCTGCCGAGGGTCTTCCTCGTCAAGCTCTCCATCGGCGCGCTCTCCGCCATTCTCTTTTTGTCTTCACCTGCCGCACCTGGGAGGAAAGGGGCAATAACGGAGATCATGGGGGAACCTACCTTTTTCCTTAAATTTTAGGCACTTGCCAAATCTTGATTTCTATATAATGTAATCTCTTGAGCGCATGCTTGTACCCTGTAACCTTTGTACTTGCATCAACATATTAATGAAAAAGTCTAGTCCTGCCGGTAACTCGTGCACGTGTACGTTCGTGTGGAGGCGAAATTCCTTATTAGTGTAAATAAACGAGTCCTTCCGGCAAGCCACCTTGCAGCGCCCCTTGCGCCTGCCGGAGACTCACATCTGCCGGGTTACAGACAAAGGGCCCAACCCCCCGTCCACCTCTTTTTGACAAGGGTCACCACAACCATTCTGACCGAAGCAGCGTTCGAGTAGGAAATGGGAGCCCCCGAGTCCTTAAATACGAGTGGCGAGGTTTTCTAATGCTCAAGTCACAGGTTACGAATACGAATGGGCAAGAGGTAAACTTTATCTGTTTGGTTTGCCGGGGATCGCCGTGCCGGGCGGTCTTCTCAACTTCTTGCCGGAGCCGGGTCCTTCGCGGGATCGCGCATCTTTGCCATGACTGGAAAGAAGTGAGGACAAAAGCACGGAACCTTGGTGGTTCACTAACATTTACTGGAACCAAAAAGCAGTATAGTACCCTGGAAAAGCATGCATATGTGTATATACACAAACATGGAAATCGATGGGAAACTATACATACTAAGGGATTCCTCTTCCCTGACGGCACACAGGGTCTGCGCCTGGCTCCGTACATAGGGTTACATGCTTCGGCGGCTAGGCTAGTACGAAACGGGGGTTGCCGGGGCTCCCGGCAACCGCACCTTAGGGGTAAAACTTGCGAAGATGTTCAATATTCCAGGATTTGCTCGCCGGAATAACATCTTCGGTCTCTAGGCGGACTGCGCCAGGCCTGGTGACTCATAATACCCGATAAGGGCCTTCCCACTTTGGCGTCAACTTGTTTGGATTCTTGGGGGATTGGATCTGCCAAAGAACAAGGTCGCCTTCCTCAAGGCTTCTGGCGTGAACCTTGTGGCTATGATAGCGGCGCAAGGCTTGCTGATATCGAGCGGCTCGCACAGCAGCCCGAAGACGATCTTCCTCAAGGAGCATCGCATCATCTTGGTGCAACTGTCTTGCTCAAGCTCATCATAGGCGAGCACTCGAGGTGACCCGTATATGAGTTCAGTGGGGAGAACTACTTCTGCCCCGTACACCAGGGCAAAGGGTGTTTGGCCAGTGGCTCGATTTGGTGTTGTCCTGATTGACCAAAGAACCGTTGGCAATTCATCAATCCAATGCCTTCCGCACTTGCGCAGCTTGTGAAAAGTCCTGGCCTTGAGGCCCCGCGGCACTTCTGCATTCGCCCTCTCAGCTTGGCCGTTACTTCTGGGATGGGCAACAGAAGCAAAACAGACCTTGCTGCCGAGGTCTTGAATGCACTGCATGAAGGTGTGGCTCGTGAACTGCGTGTCGTTGTCAGTGATGACTCTATTCGGCACACCGAAACGACAGAGTAGTCCCTTGAAGAACTTGATGGCTAACTGTGTTGTTACCTTTCTCACTGGCTCCACTTCAGGCCACTTTGTGAACTTGTCGATTGCGACGTACAAGTACTCAAAGCCCCTGGCAGCACGGGGAAAGGGGCCCAGTATGTTGAGCCCCCAGACCAAAAATGGCCAGGACAGAGGGATTGTCTGAAGAGCTTGGGCGGGTTGATGAAGCTTCTTTGAATGGAACTGACACGCTTCACACTTGGTTACTAGCGTAGTTGCATCCTGGAGGGCGGTGGGCCAGAAGAAACCTTGTCGGAACGCTTTGCCAGCAAGAGCCCTTGACCCTATGTGGGAGCCACACATGCCTCCATGTATCTCTACCAACAGCCTCAGCCCGTCCTCTCGAGGAATGCACTTCAATTTCACACCATTCGGTCTTCTCCTATAGAGGGCATCATCCACGAACTGGTACATGTTGGACCGACGGGCTACTTTCTCTGCTTCTTCCTGCTCCTCGGGGAGCTCTCTTGTTTGGAGGAAACAGATGGTGGGTTGCGCCCATGCCAGAGCCTGGGGCTTGATGGCAAGGACTAAAGGCTCATCTTTGGTCGTAAGGGCAGCTGCTTCTATGGCTAGGGCGTGAGGCCCTGCCGAGGGTTGCCGCCCTCCGAGAAGTTTGGGACTCACGGCAACGTCCTTATCGGCAGCTCCTGGGAGCTCAGCGGGAAAGTACTTGCCAGGGACCGCCTTGCTTCGTTTGTTCTGTCCTACTGATGGTTCAAGGATGGGTGAGTTAGCTGAAGCACAAACGTACCTGGTTCCATAGGCAACTTGAGGACAGCACGCTTTGACAGGTCGTCGGCAATGCCGTTCTCCGCTCGGGGAACATGCTCTGCTTGTAATCCGTCAAAGAGCTCTTCCAACTTCCTCACTTCATCCACATAGGCCTCCATCAATGGGCTCTGGTAGTCCTTGTTTACTTGCTTGACGACGAGTTGTGAATCACCTCTGATGATGAGCTTTCTGATTCCAAGGTCTGCCGCGATCCTGAGACCGGCCAACAACCCCTCGTACTCCGCCGTGTTGTTCATCGATTTTTCCCCGGGAAAGTGCATCTGGATTATGTACTTGAGGCGCTCTCCGGTGGGCGCGACGAGCAAGACACTGGCACCAGCACCTTGGAGTGAGAAAACTCCATCAAATTACATAATCCACTCACTGCTCGTTTCCTTGCCGGGAAGGGTGGTCTCTTGAATCTCCTCGTCGGGCGTTGCGGTCCATTCTGCTATGAACTCTGCCAAGGCTCGTCTCTTGATTGTTGAATTACTTTCAAACTTGAGGCCAAAGCTCGACAGCTCCAACACCCACTCCACAATCCTCCCAGTCGCATCTGGGTTGTGCAAGATTCGTTGCAACGGGAAGCGCGTGACAAAGGTGATTTCATGTGCTTGGAAATAGTGGCACAACTTTCTCGAGGCCATGAGGAGGCTGAAAAGTAACTTCTACATACCAGAATATCTTGACCTAGCCCCCTGCAAGAGGGAACTGACGAAATAGACTGGGTGTTGCACCATCTTCTTTTGTCCTACTTTGCTCATCTGCTCAGACCCCGCCTTGTCGGGACCGGGTCTCGCCGGGGATTCTGTCTTGCCAGCGTCAGACCCTACCGGGGATGGCCCCATCCCGCCACCCGATGGCTCCGCTGCTACTGCCGCCTCTTCCTCGATTTCCCTCTGCACCACCAGCGCGGCACTGACCACTTGATTCGTTGATGCCAAGTATAGCAGCAATGGCTCTTGCGGCTTGGGCGCGACTAGTATCGGCGTGGAGGAGAGATACCCCTTCAAATCTTGTAGTGAGGCCTCTGCCTCCGGAGTCCACTTTACTGGGACCGCCTTTTTCAAAACTTTGAAAAAGGGGAGGGCGCGTTCAGCAGATTTGGAGATGAATCTACTCAGGGAGGCAACGCAGCCGGCGAGCCTACGGATGTCTTTGACCCGCTTCGGTGCCTCAATCTGCTCGATCGCCTTGATCTTGTCGGTATTTGCTTCAATTCCGTGCTGAGACACAAAGAACCCAAGAAGTTTGCCGGGCGGGACACCGAACACGCACTTCTCCGGGTTGATCTTGAGGTTGATCTTACGCAGATTTGCAAGTGTTTCTTCTGGGTCTTGTATGAGCGTGGCCCTGTCCATGGTTTTGACCACTATATCATCCATATAGGCTTCCATATTTATATGTAGTTGGGGCTCAAAACCAATTTGGACCGCTCGGGCAAACATCGAACCGGCGCTCTTCAACCCGAAAGGCATCCATACAAAACAGTACATACCACATGGGGTGATGAACGCGGTCTTCTCTTCGTCTTCTTTCATCATGAAGATCTGGTGGTATCCTGAATAGGCGTCGAGGAATGACATCAGGTCACACTCGGCAGTGGAGTCTACAATCTGGTCGATGTGTGGCAAAAGGAAAGGATCCTTCGGACAAGCTTTATTGATATCTGTGTAATCAATACACATCCTCCACTTCCCATTTGCCTTACGCACCACCACCGGATTGGCCAACCACGTGGGGTGGAGTACTCCTCTAACTAGTCCTACCGCCTCCAACTTCCTGATCTCTTCTACGATGAACTCTTGTCGCTCCAAAGCTTGCTTCCTGACCTTTTGCTTGACGGGCCGCGCATGAGGACAGACAGCAAGATGGTTCTCAATCACCTCCCTTGGAACACGGGGGATGTCGGATGCTTGCCATGCAAACACATCGACATTCGCCCGTAGGAAGGCGACGAGCGCGCTTTCCTATTTGCTATCGAGGGTGGAGCTTATGGTGAAAGCCCCGCCCGTGCTGTCCTCCTTGACGGACACCTTCTTGGTTTCTGGTGGTGCAGCTTTGGACTTCTTGCTCTTGCTGGTGGAGCTCTCTGGCAGGTCCTCAACGGGAGCACAACACTCCGAAGAGGTGTGCTTGTCGGAGTGGGTGCAAGAGGTCTCGCCGGAAGAGGTCTTGCCAGCCTTCTTCTTCCCTGGAGCTTCAGCGGCAGGGGCAAGTGTCTTCGCGGCAGTTGCTGCAACTGCCTCTTGGTAAAGTTGATCGGCGCATATGAGCGCATATTTCTTGTCGGAGGGGACGGTGATGATGGTCAGCGGCCCTAGCATCTTTAACGTGTTGTAGGCGTAGTGGGACGCTGCCATGAACTTGGCCAGCACTGGGCGACCAAGGATCCCATTGTATGGCAAGGGGATCTCGGCAACATCGAAGATGATCTTCTCCGTCCTATAGTTTAGCTCGCCTCCAAACATAACGGGTAGCATGATTTTACCTTTAGGCTGGCTCCTTCCTAGGTTGACCCCTTGAAACGTGCCCGTCTCTTCGAGGTCTCCATCAGGAATCTGCAACTTCTTGATCACAGCGGGCAAGATCAAATTCAGACCGGCCGCACCATCAACCAGCACTTTCATCACCTTGAGGTTACGTATCGTTGGCGAAACCAACAACGGCAAACACCCGACCGCAGTTGTGCGATCAGGGTGATCCTCGATGTCGAAAACGATGGGCATGCGGGACCACTTCAGGGGCTTCTGGACATCAAACGACGGCTCCGCCGCAGTGACCTCACACGCCCACTGCTTCAGCTGGCGGTGTGAGGTGTGCAACGAGGTGCCACCGTCGACACACATGGCCTCTATAGCCTTCTAGAACTCATGCTCATCGGACTCGTCGTCCTCGTCGTGATCATCATCCTCCTCTTTCTTGTCGCGGCCCCGAGCGGGCCTCTCTTGTTGGTTATCTTTGCCGCGGCGACCCCCTTGGCAGCCACGCTTCTTGCCGGATCCCTCAGCACCATCCTAACCTTTCTCCTTGTCTCGCCTTTCGTATTCAGCCTTCAGCCTTTCAACAAGCAGCTCAACTTGTCAGTAGTTCTAGAGGTCATGGCCCTTGGTGCGGTGGATCTTGCAATACTGCTTGTTGGAGCCTCTTGGCTTGCCGGCAGCCGCCGAGGCCAAGCAGGCGGCGCACCCGGCAACCTCCTTGCCGGGGTCGTCAACCTTGGCCTTTTTGGCGGCGCCGAGCTTGCCAGATCCCTCAACGGCAAGCACAGTCTTGCCCTTGCACTTCCTGTTGCGGCGCCGGCCCTTTTTTGTCGGAGCTGCGGTGTCTTCGTCTATGGAGTCGGTTTCCGCACCAGCGTCCTCGTCGGGGTACTTCCTCCCCTCTTCAGCAAAAGCACATCTATCAGCCAAAACATAAAGTTCGGCCACATCGTTGACCTTGTTCATCGCCAACTCACCGCGCATCTTGCGGTTGCGCACATTCTGAATGAATGCGCTGATAACTGCCGGCGGGATGAACATCTGGGATGTTGTACTGCACTCGGCTGAACCTTTGTATGTACTTGCGCAGGTTTTCTCCTTCTTTCTGGGGGATGATGTGCAAATCTCTTGCTTGACCATGAGCTTGGTGGCCTCCAATGAAGGCGCCAACAAACTCATGACACAAATCCAACCAAGAAGAAATGGAATCCACTGGCAAGTGCATCAACCATGACATGATGTTGGGTTTGAGTGTCAACGGGAAGTAATTAGCAAGCACCTTGTCGTCGCGGGCTCCAGCAGCTTGCATCGCAATGGTGTAGATGCTGAGGAACTCCGGCGGGTGGGTCTTGCTGTTGTACTTCTCGCCAACATCGGTCTTGAACGTGCGGTGGGAGGGTCATTGGAACTGCCGCAGCTCTCGGGTAAAGGCTGGACAACCCACCTCGTAAGGCAGGTCGCCGGGGCCCCCGGCGCCGGGTGGTCCATAGTAGGCCCCGCACGCCGATCTGACTGATGGTGCATCTCCCGTTGTCATTCGATGGTAGTTCGAGCGTCTTCCTGGGCTCGTTCTCGAAGGACTTGATGTTGGTCGCGGCGGGTTCGCGGGTCGGACGATGCGATGGAAATGTTGTCACCAACGTCGGGTCGATGAGCCAGTGGCTGTTGTTGCGGTCGCGTCGGGGGAGAGTGCACCATGGTTGCAGCGTCTCTGCCCCCCCCCCCCCACCGCCAGCGTGCACCGGCTCGTCAGGACGCCGGTGTGAGGGTCCTGCTGGGAGCGGCTCATCTTTGTTAGCGGAGCTGACAAGGCTTCGGATGGTGGCTCTCCACTCGAGGAGAAGCTGCTCGCGCGCCAGCACTTCTGCTGGCGTAGGCGGCCACGAGATCTGCGTAGACTGTGATGCTCTCTGACTTCTAACCAGGTTAGAAGGGGCTCGATCACGGTCTCGCGGTCGCGCGCCGCCTACAGTGGCGTCTGAGCGCGCACGTCGGCCTGGTTCGTCCTGCGAGTGGTGCATAGGGCTCTTTCCACGGCGGTGCCCGGGGGCTCCGACATCGCAGTGTTGCTCATTGCGCGCGGCCTAGGAAGGGCGCGGAGCGTGCGCCAGCTGGGGTGCCGTAGAGGCTGCTGCGCCGCCCGTCGGCAGCATGGCACTGCCCCCGGACCCAGCAACTCATCATCTCGGATTCGGACGGCTCCGATCGCCAGAATGTCGTGGATACCCAGCCGTCTGCTCGCGCTGGCGCGGACGGGCCGGCCCCGGACGAACCGATCACCGTGATCCCCTTTCTCTTGGGGGCCATGGTGATGATGAAGTCGGTGTGCTGACCTTCAAACCGGATTTTCACAACCGCGCGCCCCTACCTGGCGCGCCAAAGATGTCGGGGGAAACGACACCTATGGGATCACTGGGATCACTTTCTGCTACGGTTGGTGGGCGCAGGGTTGTGCAAAGAGCGGGTCTAGAAGCTAGCACGAGGATCGTATACCCAGGTTCGGGCCGTGAGGTTGCATAATACCCTAGTCCTGCTTTGGTGTATATTTGAGTGTTCTTGAGTTCTTAAACTAGCTACCATGCGTGCGTCGTCAAAAAAATCCGAATCCTTCTCCAGTATGCCTCGGGCCTCCTTTTATAGTCAAAAGGAGCTGCCACAGTGGCACATAGAAGGTGGAAAGGTATACAGTAATCGAGTCTATCTCCTGGCACCATAGGACAAACGCATTTAATGCACTGCCGACGTGCCCTTCTTGCTTTATCGGGGACGGAAAGGAAGCTTGTCCGAGCTGTCGCCGCCTCGCCTGGCTTTGACGCGCGTCCTAACTAACAAGGCGTGTAGTGCCACGTTGGCTGGCTGCTGAGTTGGTGTGGTGGCTGAATCTTCACGAAGATCTGCATGCCACCACGCAGGTGCTTGCCGAGTCGGCCTAGAGGCCGCACGTTGCCACGCAGGCGCCTGCCTAGCTGGTGGGCTGGCAGCTGCATGGGAACGGCGGTGGAGTCTTGGCGGACGTGGGCCTGGCTGCGGCCCCACGGATGTTTTCGGCAAGAGTCTTGCCGGGGCCCCGGCAAGGGTCTTACCACAGCATCTTCGTCGTCCCCGGCAAGGGTCTTGCCAGGGGTCTTGTGGGTATCCTTGGCAAGGATCTTGCCGAGGATCGTCGTCTTCTGGTCATCATCTTGTCTTGTGTGCTTCTGGTCTCCACAAAGATTTGCATTCCACCATGCAGGCACTTCCCGAGCCTTGGTTATGAATCTGAAATAGTTGTGCACATCTTGGTCTTCACAAAGATTTGCATTCCACCATGCAGGCACTGATAAGGATCGACAGAGAATTCATAATCCTTATCAGTAACAAAGATAGGTGATGTAGCAAACTTAGGGTCATATTGCATTCTAGCATTCAAAGATCATTTCTATCATTGCAAGCAAAAAAACCTCTAGCAGTTTCCTCATCCATAATATAACCCTAAGGTACCTTAGGCAATTCATATCTAGGGGGAGAATCATAATCTACAGTTTCAATAATATCATCAGTTTTAGTAATTTCATTCTCTCTAACCCTAGCAAGTTGTTCATCAAGAAATTCACCTAGCGGCATAGTATTATCAAGAGAAGAAGTAGTATCATCATAATCATCATGCATAGAAGAAGTGGCATCATCAATAACATGCGACATATCGAAATCAATAGCAGGTGTAGGTATCGCAAGCTTACTTAAAACAGAAGGTGAATCAAGTGCAGAGCTGGATAGCAGTTCCTTACCTCCCCTCGTAGTAGAGGGATAGATCTTGGTTTTGTTGTCTTTCAGATTCCTCATAGTGATCAACATATATAAATCCCAAGTGACTCAAAGAATAGAGCTATGCTCCCCAGCAACGGTGCTAGAAAAAGGTCTTGACAACCCACAAGTATAGGGGATCGTAACAGTTTTCGAGGGTAGAGTATTCAAACCAAATTTATTGATTCGACACAAGGGGAGCCAAAGAACATTCTCAAGTATTAGCAGTTGAGTTTTCAATTCAACCACACCTGAAAGACTTGATATATGCAGCAAAGTATTTAGTAGCAAAGTAATATGGAAGTAACTGTAATGGTAAAGTAACTTAGCAAAGATCAATACGAAACGAACTCATAGGCAATGGATCAATGATGGATAATTATGTCGGATGCCATTCAGCATGCAAGAGTTATAACCTAGGGTGACACAAAACTAGCTCCAATTCATCAATATAATGTAGGCATGTATTCCGTATATAGTCATATCTGCTTATGGAAAAGAACTTGCATGGCATCTTTTGTCCTACCCTCCCATGGCAGCGGGGTCCTAATGGAAACTAATGGATATTAAGGCCTCCTTTTAATAGAGAACTGGAACAAAGCATTAGCACTTAGTGAATACATGAACTCCTCAAACTACGGTAATCATCGGAAAGAATCCCAATTATTGTTACCTTGGGGTATGCGGATCATAACTCGTAATAGGTGTCTACAACTTCCAAGATCGGATCAAGAACACAAATATATTCATGAAAACATAATAGATTCAGATCTGAAATTATGGCACTCAGGCCCTAGTGACAAACATTAAGCATAGCAAAGTCCTAGCAACATCAATCCCAGAACATAGTGGATACTAGGGATCAAACCCTAACAAAACTAACTCGATTACATGATAAATCTCATCCAACCCATCACCGTCCATCAAGCCTACGATGAAATTACTCACGCACGGCAGTGAGCATCATGAAATTGGTGATGGAGGAAGGTTGGTGATGACGATGGCGACGATTTCCCCTCTGCAGAGCCCCGAACGGACTCCAGATCTGTCCTCCCGATGAAGAACAGGGGGCGATGGCGGATCCATATCGTAAAACGTGATGAATCCTTCTATCTGATTTTTTTCTCCCTGATCGTGAATATATGGAGTAGGAGTTGAGGTCGGTGGAGCTCCAAGGGACCCACAAGGCAGGGGGCGCCCTCCACCCTTGTGGATAGCCGGTGGGTCCCCTCTGGTTGATTCTTTCACCAATATTTTTTATTAATTCCAGAAATATTCTCCGTGAAGTTTTAGTTCACTCCGAGAACTTTTATTTGTGCACAAAAATAACACCAAGGCAATTCTGCTGAATACAGCGTCGGTCCGGGTTAGTTCCATTCAAATCATGCAAATTAGAGTCCAAAATAAGGGCAAAAGAGTTTGAAAAAGTAGATACGATGGAGACGTATCAATTGGCTCTCCAACATCTTAGGCGTTATACAGTCTCCACATGATTACTTGTATTCCACCTTTTTTTATTTTTTGCTACTTGGACTTGGTTATGGCTATGTGCATCCCACTTACGCAGAGGCGAGGTGTAATGCTTAAACCTTTTAAGTAATACACCACCCTTTACCGGAAAAAGTTATTGCTTCATACAGAGACCAAAAGTCTTGCCTTGGGTTTGTTAAAAATCACAAAGCAAAGGAAATGGTGTATGGGAAGGTTCATTCGATAATTATTCGTGTAAGTGTGAGAGTCAATATGGATGCTAGATCCCATGATTGGTTATTGATCGGAAGGAGTTTTGGGTCATAGATGCACTTATCGAACCTACGTGGTCACACACTTAAGGCTCATTAGTTTGTTGAGTATTGGAAGTGTTACGAGTGTGATAGAAATTCACCGAAAAAGTTTTAGTAGGACCTAAGAAGTTTTGGAGAGAATACAAGAAGTTTCTCAGAGAAAACCGAAGAGTTTTTGGAAAAAACAGGAAAGCCTCAGAGGACTCAAATTTACACCAGAAGATCCAAGAAGGTTTTGGAATATTCTGGAACCTTTCAGAATGTTTTGGAGGGCATCGTGGGCTGCTGCCTTGGCTAGGCCCAAGTGGAGGCAACCGCATGGGCCCTATAGGACCAACAGTGGGGTGCATCCCTTTGGCGGCTAGGGTTTGGGGCCCCCACCACTTTAGTGTGTCGACCTAGGGAGGAGGCAAGCCCTCCTCCAAGGCAGCCATCCCTCCCCTGCACCTATAAATATGAGAGGGGCAACCCCTCCAACGCATCTCTCTCTTTCTATCTCATCTTGCTTGAAGGCTACCCCATCTCTCTCTTTCTCTCTTGATACGTCTCCAATGTATCTATAACTTTTGATTGCTCCATGCTATATTATCTACTGTTTTGATTGCTCCAGCCCAGAATTGTTGTTTTTTGCCTATTTCAGTGTTTCTAATAAATGGAATATCAAACGGAGTCCAAACGGAATAAGATCTTCGGGAACGTGATTTTCTCACTGAACGTGATCCAGGAGACTTGGACCCTACTCCAAGGAGTCAAAGAGGAGGTCACGAGGGTGGGGGGCGCCCCCCTAGGGCGCGCCTCCTGCCTCGTGGGCCCCTCGGTGCTCCTCCGACGTACTCCTTCCTCCTATATATACCTACGTACCCCCAAACAATCAGAACGGGAGCCAAAAACCTAATTCCACCGCCGCAACTTTCTGTATCCACGAGATCCCATCTTGGGGCCTGTTCCGGAGCTCCGCCGGAAGAGGGCCGTCATCACGGAGGGCTTCTACATCATCATAGCCTCTCCGATGAAGTGTGAGTAGTTTACCTTAGACCTTCGGGTCAATAGTTAGTAGCTAGATGGCTTCTTCTCTCTTTTTGGATCTCAATACGAAGTTCTCCCCCTCTCTTGTGGAGATCTATTACGGAGGGCTTCTACATCATCATAGCCTCTCCGATGAAGTGTGAGTAGTTTACCTTAGACCTTCGGGTCCATAGTTAGTAGCTAGATGGCTTCTTCTCTCTTTTTGGATCTCAATACGAAGTTCTCCCCCTCTCTTGTGGAGATCTATTCGATGTAATCTTCTTTTTGCGGTGTGTTTGTTGAGACCGATGAATTGTGGGTTTATGATCAAGTCTATCTATGAATAATATTTGAATCTTCTTTGAATTCTTTTATGTATGATTGGTTATCTTTGCAAGTCTCTTCGAATTATCCGTTTGGTTTGGCCAACTAGATTGGTAGTTCTTGCCATGGGAGAAGTGCTTAGCTTTGGGTTCGATCTTGCGGTGTCCTTTCCCAGTGACAGAAGGGGCAGCAAGGCACGTATTGCATCGTTGCCATCGAGGATAACAAGATTGGGTTTATTTCATATTGCATGAATTTATCTCTCTACATCATGTCATCTTGCTTAAGGCGTTACTCTGTTTTTAACTTAATACTCTAGATGCATGATGGATAGCGGTCGATGAGTGGAGTAATAGTAGTAGATGCAGAATCGTTTCGGTCTACTTGTCACGGACGTGATGCCTATATGCATGATCATGCCTAGATATTCTCATAACTATGCTCAATTCTGTCAATTGCTCAACAGTAATTTGTTCACCCACCGTAGAATACTTATGCTTTTGAGAGAAGCCACTAGTGAAACCTATGGCCCCGGGGTCTATTATCATCATATCAATCTCCATCACATTAATCTTTCTTTGCTTTTTTACTTTACTTTGCTTTTACTTTTTACTTTGCATCTTTATACCAAAAAATACCAAAAATATTATATCTATCAGATCTCACTCTCGTAAGTGGCCGTGAAGGGATTGACAACCCCTAATCGCGTTGGTTGCGAGTAGCTATCATTTTGTGCAGGTATGAGGGACTTGAGCGTGGCTTCCTACTGGATTGATACCTTGGTTCTCAAAAACTGAGGGAAATACTTACGCTACTCTGCTGCATCATCCCTTCCTCTTTGGGGAAAACCAACGCAAGCTCAAGACGTAGCAAGAAGGATTTCTGGCACCGTTGCCGGGGAGGTTCGCGCAAGTCAAGATTTGACTCCCGACAACGAGCCATTTATGGCACCGTTGCCGGGGAGGTTCGCGCAAGTCAAGATTTGACTCCCGACAACGAGCCATTTCTGGCGCCGTTGCCGGGGAGTCTACGCAAAAAGTCAACATACCAAGTACCCATCACAATCCCTATCTCTCGCATTACATTATTTGCCATTTGCCTCTCGTTTTCCTCTCCTGCACTTCACCCTTGCCGTTTTATTCGCCCCCTCTCTATCTCTATCCTCCATCTCTATTTGCCTCTTTTTGCCCGCTTGCCTTTTTGTTTGCTCGTGTGTTAGATTGCTTGTTTATCGCGATGGCTCAAGATAATACTAAATTGTGTGACTTCACCAATACCAATAACAATGATTTTATTAGCACTCCGATTGCTCCTCTTACCGATGCTGAATCTTGTGAAATTAATACTGCTTTGTTGAATCTTGTTATGAAAGATCAATTCGCCGGCCTTCCTAGTGAAGATGCCGCTGCTCATCTGAATAGCTTCGTTGATTTATGTGATATGCAAAAGAAAAAATATGTCGATAATGATGTCGTTAAATTGAAGCTATTTCCTTTTTCGCTTAGAGATCGTGCTAAAGCTTGGTTTTCGTCTTTGCCTAAGAATGGTATTGATTCTTGGAACAAGTGCAAAGATGCTTTTATCTCTAAGTATTTCCCTCCCACTAAGATCATCTCTCTTAGAAACGATATTATGAACTTTAAGCAACTTGATCATGAACATGTTGCACAAGCTTGGGAGAGAATGAAATTAATGATACGTAATTGCCCTACTCATGGTTTGAATTTGTGGATGATCATACAAAATTTTTATGCCGGATTGAATTTTGCTTCTAGAAATCTTTTAGATTCGGCCGCCGGAGGCACTTTTATGGAAATCAATTTAGGAGATGCTAATAAACTCCTAGATAATATTATGGTTAATTATTCTCAATGGCATACTGAAAGATCTTCTAATAAAAAAGTGCATGCGATAGAAGAAATCAATGTTTTGAGTGGAAAGATGGATGAACTTATGAAATTATTTGCTACTAAGAGTGTTTCTTCTGATCCTAATGATATGCCTTTGTCTACTTTGATTGAGAATAACAATGAATCTATGAATGTGAATTTTGTTGGTAGGAATCATTTTGGTAACAACACTTATAGAGGGAATTTTAATCCTAGGCCATATCCTAGTAATCCTTCTAATAATTATGGGAATTCCTACAACAACTCTTATGGAAATTATAATAAGATGCCCTCTGAATTTGAGAATAGTGTTAAAGAGTTTATGAATTCACAAAAGAATTTTAATGCTTTGCTTGAAGAGAAATTGCTTAAAGTTGATGATTTGGCTAGGAACGTTGATAGAATTTCCCTTGAGGTTGATTCTTTAAAGCTTAGATCTATTCCTCCTAAGCATGATATCAATGAGTCTCTCAAAGCCATGAGAATTTCCATTGATGAGTGCAAGGAAAGAACCGCTAGGATGCGTGCTCCCAAAGATGCCTTTATTAAAGCGTGTTCTTCCAATTCCTATGAAAATCAAGATGAAGATCTAAAAGTTATTGATGTGTCACCTATTAAATCTTTGTTTTGCAATATGAATCTTGATGAAACTGAATATGAACTTCCTTTACCTAGAAGGCGTTCTAAAAATTCGGAGTATTTAGATCTTTATGATGAAATTGATGAAAGTGGGATTGAAATAAATAAAAATCTAGATGTTGCTAAACCCACTATATTGGATTTTAAGGAATTTAATTATGAAAGTTGCTCTTTAATTGATTGTATTTCCTTGTTGCAATCCGTGCTAAATTCTCCACATGCTTATAGTCAAAATAAAGCCTTCACCGAACATATTGTTGATGCCTTGATGCAATCTTATGAAGAAAAACTTGAGTTGAAAGTTTCTATCCCTAGAAAACTCTATGATGAGTGGGAACCAACTATTAAAATTAAAATTAAAGATCATGAGTTTTATTCTTTGTGTGATTTGGGTGCTAGTGTCTCCACTATTCCCAAAACTTTGTGTGATTTACTAGATTTCCGTAATTTTGATGATTGGTCTCTAAACTTGCATCTTGAGGATTCCACTATTGAGAAACCTATGGGTAGGATTAATTATGTTCTTATTGTTGCAAATAGAAATTATGTGCGCATAGATTTCATTGTTCTTGATATAGATTGCAATCCTTCTTGCCCTATAATTCTTGGTAGACCTTTCCTTAGAACGGTTGGTGCGATTATTGAGATGAAGGAAGGGAATATTAGATTTCAATTTCCATTAAAAAAAGGGCATGGAACACTTTACAAGAAAGAAAATAAAATTATCATATGAAACTATCATGAGAGCCACTTATGGATTGCCTACCAAAGATGGCAATACCTAGATCTATCCTCGCTTTTATGCCTAGCTAGGGGCGTTAAACATAGCGCTTGTTGGGAGGCAACCCAATTTTATTTTTATTCCTTGCTTTTTGCTCCTTCTTAGTAATAAATAAATTATTTAGCCTCTGTTTTGGTTGTGTTTTTTTTAATTAGTGTTTGTGCCAAGTAGAACCGTTGGGAAGACTTGGAGAAAGTCTTGTTGAACTTGCTGTAAAAAACAGAAACTTTAGCGCTCACGAGAACTTCTGTCATTTTTATTTGAAGAGTGCTATTTAGTTAATTATTTTTGCAGATGATTAATAGATAAATTCCTCACGTCCAGAAATTTATTTTAGAATTTTTGGGCTTCCAGATCTTGCGCTAGCTACAGATTACTACAGACTGTTCTGTTTTTGACAGATTCTGTTTTTTGTGTGTTGTTTGCTTATTTTGATGAATCTATGGTTAGTAAAATAGTTTATAATCCATAGAGAAGTTGGAATACAGTAGGTTTAACACCAATATAAATAAAGAATGAGTTCATTACAGTACCTTAAAGTGGTCTTTTGTTTTCTTTCGCTAACGGAGCTCACGAGTTTTCTATTTTGAGTTTTGTGTTGCGAAGTTTTCAAGTTTTGGGTGAATTCTTTTGATGGATTATGGAACAAGGAGTGAAAATAGCCTAAGATTGGGTATGCCCATGGCACCCCCAAGATAATCCAAGGACACCAAAAAGTCAAAGCTTGGGGATGCCCCGGAAGGCATCCCCTCTTTCGTCCACTTCCATCGGTAATTTACTTGGAGCTATATTTTTATTCACCAACATGATATGTGTTTCGCTTGGAGCGTCTTGTATTATTTGTGTCTTTGTGTCTTAGTATGCCACAATCATCCTTGCTGTACACACCTTTTGATAGAGCCATACATGAATTAAAATTTGATAGAATACTCTATGTGCTTCACTTATATCTTTTGAGCTAAGTAGTTTTGCTCTATGCGCTTCACTTATATCTTTTGAGCTAAGTAATTTTGCTCTATGTGCTTCACTTATATCTTTTGAGCGTTATAATTTTGCTCTATGTGCTTCACTTAGATCTTTTAGAGCACGGTGGTGGATTTGTTTTAAACAAACTATTGATCTCTCATGCTTCACTTAAATTATTTTGAGAGTCTCTTAATAGCATGGTAATTTGCTTAATAATAATATGCTTGGTATTCAAGATTTGTGAAACTTTATTTTGAGTGTGATGAATACTAAGAAAAGATTGAAGCATGATAATTGTTTTGAGATATGGAGGTGATAATATTAAAGTCATGCTAGTTGAGTAGTTGTGAATTTAAAGAATACTTGTGTTAAAGTTTGTGATTCCCGTAGCATGCACGTATGGTGAACCGTTATGTGATGAAGTTGGAGCATGATTTATTTATTGATTGTCTTCCTTATGAGTGGCGGTCGGGGACGAGCGATGGTCTTTTCCTACCAATCTATCCCCCTAGGAGCATGCGCGTAATACTTTGCTTTGATAACTTCCAGATTTTTGCAATAAGTATATGAGTTCTTTATGACTAATGTTGAGTCCATGGATCATACACACTCTCACCCTTCCACCTTTGCTAGCCTCTCTAATACCACGCACCTTTCGCTGGTATCATACACCTAGCATATACCTTTCTCAAAACAGCCACCATACCTACCTATTATGGCATTTCCATAGTCATTCCAAGATATATTGCCATGCAACTTTCCACCATCTAGTTCATCATGACACATTCATCATTGTCATATTGCTTAGCATGATCATGTAGTTGACATAGTATTTGTGGCAAAGCCACCGTTCATAATTTCTTCATACTTGTCACTCTTGATTCATTGCATATCCCGGTACACCGCCGGAGGCATCCATATAGAGTCATACTTTGTTTTATAATCGAGTTGTAATCATTGAGTTGTAAATAAATAAAAGTGTGATGATCATCATTTAATAGAGCATTGTCCCAAAAAAAGAGAAAGGCCAAAGAAAAAAAAAGAAGGCCCCAAAAAAAGAGAAAATAAATAAAAAGGGGCAATGCTACTATCCTTTTACCACACTTGTGCTTCAAAGTAGCACCATGATCTTCATAGTAGAGAGTCTCTCATGTTATCACTTTCATATACTAGTGGGAATTTTACATTATAGAACTTGGCTTGTATATTCCAATGATGGGCCTCCTCAAGTGCCCTAGGTCTTCGTGAGCAAGCAAGTTGGATGCACACCCACTAGTTTCTTTTGTTGAGCTTTCATACATTTATAGCTCTAGTGCATCCGTTGCATGGCAATCCCTACTCAGTCACACTGATATCTATTGATGGGCATCTCCATAGCCCGTTGATACGCCTAGTTGATGTGAGACTATCTTCCCCTCCTTTTTGTCTTCTCCACAACCACCATTCTATTCCACCTATAGTGCTATATCCATGGCTCACGCTCATGTATTGCATGAAGATTAAAAAAGTTCTGAAAAAGTTAGAGTATGAAACAATTGCCTGGCTTGTCATCGGGGTTGTGCATGATTTAAATATTTTGTGTGGTGAAGATAGAGCATAGCCAGACTATATGATTTTGCAGGGATAACTTTCTTTGGCCATGTTATTTTGAGAAGACATAATTGCTTTGTTAATATGCTTGAAGTATTATTATTTTTATGTCAATATGAACTTTTGTCTTGAATCTTTCGAATCTGAATATTCATATCACAATTAAGAAGATTTGCATTGAAATTATGCCAAGTAGCACTCCGCATCAAAAATTCTCTTTTTATCATTTACCTACTCGAGGACGAGCAGGAATTAAGCTTGGGGATGCCTGATACGTCTCCAACGTATCTATAATTTTTGATTGCTCCATGCTATATTATCTATGTTTTGGACTATATTGGGCTTTATTTTCCACTTTTATATTATTTTTGCGACTGACCTATTAACCGGAGGCCCAGCCCAAAATTGCTGTTTTTTGCCTATTTCGGTGTTTCGAAGAAATGGAATATCAAACGGAGTCCAAACGGAATAAAATCTTTGGGAACGTGATTTTCTCACCGAACGTGATCCAGGAGACTTGGACCCTACTCCAAGGAGTCAAAGATGAGTTCACGAGGGTGGGGGCGCCCCTCCCCTCTAGGGGGTGCCCCCCTGCCTCGTGGGCCCTCGGTGCTCCTCTGACGTACTCCTTCCTCCCATATATACCTACGTACCCCCAAACGATCAGAACGGGAGCCAAAAACCTAATTCCACCGCCGCAACTTTCTGTATCCACGAGATCCCATCTTGGGGCCTGTTCCGGAGCTCCGCCGGAAGAGGGCCGTCATCACGGAGGGCTTCTACATCATCATAGCCTCTCCGATGAAGTGTGAGTAGTTTACCTCAGACCTTCGGGTCCATAGTTAGTAGCTAGATGGCTTCTTCTCTCTTTTTGGATCTCAATACAAAGTTCTCCCTGAGGGAGTCCTGGTTTAGGGGGTGTTCAGGTAGCCGGACTATACCTTCAGCCGGACTCCAGGACTATGAAGATACAAGATTCAAGTCTTCGTCCCGTGTCTGGGTGGGACTTTCCTTGGCGTGGAAGGCAAGCTTGGCGATGCGGATATTCAAGATCTCCTACCATTGTAACCAACTTTGTGTAACCCTAACCCTCTCCGGTGTCTATATAAACCGGAGGGTTTTAGTCCGTAGGACAACTTCATCATACAACAATCATACCATAGGCTAGCTTCTAGGGTTTAGCCTCCTTGATCTCGTGGTAGATCTACTCTTGTACTACCCATATCATCAATATTAATCAAGCAGGACGTAGGGTTTTACCTCCATCAAGAGGGCCCGAACCTGGGTAAAACATTGTGTCCCTTGTCTCCTGTTACCATCTGCCTAGACGCACAGTTCGGGACCCCCTACCCGAGATCCGCCGGTTTTGACACCGACATTGGTGCTTTCATTGAGAGTTCCTCTGTGCCGTCACAATCAGGAAGGATGCCTCTTCCCGTCTTTAAAGACGGCGCCGTTACTAGGGGAGCCTTGGCTGTCGGCCAAACTCTCCGGCTAGGCGGTTTTCTCATGACCGCCTGTTCGGCCGTTGCGCCGATGGTGACCTCTCGGGTCATCAAAAGCAATCTTCACGTCAGCTCGGAGCTCGTTAAGCGGTTAGATCCAATGGAGCTCTCTTCCGTAAACGAGCTCTTGGATCGCATCGCCGCCTTGGGTGTCACTACGAATTATGACCAGGTTGGGCTTAAACCCGATCTAAGAGAAATTAATTCCCCCCAAGTCACCCATCACGTTGCCGTGGTAGAGGCACAGTGCGGCGACTCTTCATCTATCTTAAGGACTAGCTACGTCCATATTCCCGATCCCTCCAAGCCAGATACCCGCGGAGGGGAGGATGTAACTCAAGACCTGAACTTAGAATCAGGCAACGGGCTAGATTCACTGGACAACATCCAGGAATCCAAACTTCAGAGTTCGGAAACTCCTTGGCCTCTGAGTCTTAGATTGGGTGAAGTTCCGGATTTAATTCCACCCACCCACCCGAACATAAGCGATCTATCCCAAATCAGGCAAAAGTCTGAAGAAAAAGTACATCATTACTGGGCAAGGTTCCTCCTGGTTATGAACAGGATAAAGGACTGCCGCGAGGAAGACACAATCTCAATCTTTTGCAATAATTGCATGGACAAGGGAATCCTCAACGCCACAAGTCGTTGTGATCTTACACGCTTCGCTGACTTGGCGTCCATAGTACAAAAGTACTGTGCGATGGAAAGCGCCCGGAAAACCGAAACTAAATTTTGGGACAATCCGGCCCTGAATAGAAACCTCGTCCGAAATAAAAGGGTGCATCATCATCAGACACCCGGGTTAAAAACCAAAAAACCAAAACCCTCTACAGGGCATGGAACCGTACTGGAGGGATGGCTTAATGGACCCTGTAAAATTCATAGTACAGAGGACGCCACACCAACTCATAGCCTTAGAGCATGTTGGATACTCTGGCAGGTGGCCAAAAGGGGCGAAGATCTCCTAATTCCGGAGGCCGCAGAAAGCCACCTCAGGGACTCCAGTACAGTCTTAACAGTCTTCGAGACTTTCGCATCAAATAATATGCGAAAAAGAACACTCCGCAGCCTCGCCGAAGTCTATCAAGTAGCAACAATAAACCCATGGAGTGACACGGCTATTACTTTTAATGCCAGTGATGAACCTAAATTGCGAACAGCTCGAGCACCAACCGCATTGGTACTCAGTCCTATAGTGGACGGCTTTCACCTCACCAAGGTACTCATGGACGGAGGCCGCGGATTGAACCTCATTTATGAGGAAACCCTTCAAAAAATGGAAATAGACTGGAACCGCATTGAGCGAAGCAGCACAACCTTTAGAGGAATAATCCCCAGTCGGGAAGCGCGTTGTGCAGGAAAAATCACACTAGATGTGGTGTTCGGCACGCCGGATAATTATAGGTCCGAAGAGGTCACATTCCAGGTGGCCCCGTTCAGTAGCGGATACCACGTTCTGCTGAGGCGGGAAGCCTTTACAATCTTCCAAGCAATACCCCATTACGGGTACATGAAGCTCAAGATGCCCGGGCCGAACGGAATCATCACTCTCGCTAGTGATCCGGACATAGCACTCCGCGCCGAAAACAAGACAGCCGCATTGGCCCTTGAGGCACTGTCCGAAGCCCTAGCGGCTGAGGAACTGACTACGCTGCGCTCCACGGTAAACAGGGACGATGTAATACTCGACAAAAGATCCAAGTCCACCTCCTTTAAACCAGCGGATGAAATAGTCAAATTCCAGGTCCATCCAATGGACCCCAATAAAACAACTTCCATCGGGGCACGATTAAACCCCGATGTAGACGCCGCACTGCGAGAATTCCTACGGGAGAACTGGGACATTTTTGCCTGGCACCCTTCAGACATGCCAGGAATCCCACGCAGGCTGGCCGAACACAGCTTAAATATCCTAAAAGGATTCAAACCTATCAAACAAGCCCTTCGGCGTTTCTCTGAGCCCAAGAGACAGGCAACGGGAGAGGAGCTAGCCAAACTATTGGAGGCCGGATTCATCAGAGATATAAAACATCCGGACTGGCTAGCAAATTTGGTGATGGTACCAAAGAAGGACAAATCCTGGCGCCTGTGCGTTGACTTCAAAGACCTTAACAAGGCTTGCCCAAAGGATCCCTTCCCCCTCCCTCGCATCGATCAAATTATCGACGCCACTACAGGACATGATTCGTTGTGCTTCCTCGACGCATACTCTGGTTACCATCAAATCAAGATGGCCGAGTCAGACCAAGCCGCAACGGCATTCATCACCCCATACGGCCCATTCTGCTTCAATACAATGCCTTTCGGGCTCAAAAACGCCGGCGCAACATATCAACGCATGATTCAGACATGTCTGGCGAACCAGATCGGCAAAACAGTAGAGGCATACGTGGATGATGTGGTCGTAAAAACAAGACATGTCAAATCTCTAGTAGACGACTTGAGGCTTACATTTGACAACCTCCGAGCATATGACATCAAGCTAAATCCGGAAAAATGCGTTTTCGGCGTTCCAGCCGGAAAGCTCTTGGGCTTCATTGTATCCGGTAGAGGAATCGAAGCAAATCCAGCCAAGATCTGAGCTTTGTCACCATTGGATATCCCAAAGGACCTCAAACAAATACAAAAATTAACCGGATGCGTGGAGGCTCTAAGCCGCTTTATCTCCCGTTTGGGAGAAAAGGCGCTACCCCTCTATTGCCTCCTTCGGCGCACCGAACACTTTGAGTGGACGGATGCCGCCACGGCCGGACTCGAGGAAATAAAAGCCATATTGGCAACAAACCCTGTCCTGGCCGCGCCAAACATCGGCGAACCAATGCCATTGTACATTGCAGCAACCCATCAAGTTGTCAGCGCAGTACTCGTTATCGAGCGGGAAATGGACGGACACAAATTCCCCCTTCAAAAGCCGGTTTACTATGTGTCCACTGTCCTCACCCCATGCAAATCACGGTACCCACATTATCAAAAGATTGCATATGCGGTATTCATGGCATCCCGGAAGCTACGACACTACTTTCAAGAGTGTTCAATCACAGTAGCATCGGAAGTACCACTCAACGATATTATAAACAACCGTGACGCAATGGGCCGGATTGCAAAATGGGCCATCGAGCTCCTCCCGTTCGACATAACTTATAGGCCACGGCGAGCTATCAAGTCGCAAGTTTTGGCCGACTTCGTTGCAGAATGGACGGAGGCCGAACTCCCTAAAGAGTACGGCACATATTCAAACTGGATCATGCACTTCGACGGTTCCAAAATGTTGGCCGGACTAGGGGCCAGCGTCGTTTTGACGTCCCCCACAAGAGACACAGTTCAATATGTACTCCAGATTATGTACACGGACTCCAACAATGCAACCGAATATGAGGCCCTTTTACATGGTCTCCGGATGGCAGTATCCATGGGCATTCAACGCCTAGAGGTGCGCGGGGATTCGAACCTTGCGATATCCCAAATAAATGGAGACTTCGATGCCAAGGATCCAAAAATGGCAGCTTACCGCAACGCCGTCCTCAAAATGTCAGCTCGGTTTGAGGGGCTCGAATTTCACCATATAGCCCGAGAAAACAATCAGGCGGCAGACATCCTGGCACGCATCGGTGCAAAACGCGATGCGGTCCCCCCCAACATCTTCCTGGAAAGGTTGCTCAAGTCATCCGTAGTATGGGAAGGGGAACATGGCAATATTAGCCCGGACCCAACCGCACTGTCCGACACCGAACAATCTGACATAATCGGAGGCTCTGCCAATGAAATCACAACCTCAGCCCACGTACTAATGGCCGTTATCGCCCCGTGGACAGAACCATTCCTAGCCTACCTTACTAGGCAGGAACTCCCAGAGGACCAAAACGAGGCACGCTGTATAGTGCGGCGATCTAGAGCCTATAAAGTCCATGAGGGAGAACTTTATAAGAAAAGCACTACCGGAGTCCTTCAAAGGTGCATCTCCGAAGAGGAAGGGCGGAACCTGCTGGCTGAAATTCATGCCGGACTCGGTGGCCATCACGCCGTAGCCTGGTCCCTTGTAAGCAAGGCTTTCCGTACAGGCTTTTATTGGCCAACGGCCCGGGCAGACGCTTAGGACTTGGTCCAAAAATGCGTCGGTTGCCAGCTTTTTGCAAACCAAAGCCATATGCCACCCACCGCCCTCCAAACTATCCCCATCACTTGGCCTTTCGCGGTCTGGGGGCTTGACATGGTGGGACCCCTTAAAGGCAAAACCCACAAGAAAAAATACTTACTGGTCATGGTGGATAAGTTCACCAAATGGATAGAAGCCAAGCCTGTTAAGACGGCCTAATCCGGACATGTGATAGACTTTATATCCGGGGTCGTACACCGTTATGGCGTCCCCCACAGCATCATCACCGATAACGGCACGAACTTTATGGCCGATGAGGTAAAACTCTGGTGCAAAAACATGGGCATCAAGCTCGATTACGCTTCCGTCTATCACCCACAAACTAACGGTCAGGTCAAACATGCAAATGGTCTCATCATGAGCGGCATCAAACCCAGATTAGTGCGGTCCCTCAAGGAATCTAACACGCACTGGGTAGAGAAGCTCGACTCCATACTCTGGGGGCTGCGGACCACGCCGAATCGCACCACCGGATACACACCATTTTTTATGGTGTATGCTACGTCTCGAGCTAGCGTTGGTTTTCCCCGAAGAGGAGGGGGTGATGCAGCACAGTAGCATAAGTATTTCCCTCAGTTTTTGAGAACCAAGGTATCAATCCAGTAGGAGGTCACGCGCAAGTCCCTCGTACCTGCACAAAACGGTAGCAACTCGCAACCAACGCTTAGGGGTTGTCAATCCCTTCACGGTCTCTTACGAGAGTGAGATCTGATAGAGATAATATTTTTGGTATTTTTGGTATAAAGATGCAAAGTAAAAAGTAAAAGCAAAACAAGTAAAATAAAGTAATGGAGATTGATATGATGAGAATAGACCCGGGGGCCATAGGTTTCACTAGTGGCTTCTCTCAAGAGCATAGATATTCTACGGTGGGTGAACAAATTACTGTTGAGAAATTGATAGAATTTAGCATAGTTATGAGGTTATCTAGGTATGATCATGTATATAGGCATCACGTCCGTGACAACTAGACCGACTCCTGCCTGCATCTACTACTATTACTCCACTCATCGACCGCTATCCAGCATGCATCTAGAGTATTAAGTTAAAAACAGAGTAACGCCTTAAGCAAGATGACATGATGTAGAGGAATAAATTCATGCAATATGATAAATACCCCATGCATCTTGTTATCCTCGATGGCAACAATACAATACATGCCTTGCAACTCTTTTTGTCACTGAGTAAGGACACCGCAAGATTGAACCCAAAGCTAAGCACTTCTCCCATTGCAAGAACTACCAATCTAGTTGGCCAAACCAAACGGATAATTGGAAGAGACTTGCAAAGGTAACTCAATCATACATAAAAGAATTCAGAGAAGATTCAAATATTATTCATAGATAAGTTGGATCATAAACCCACAATTCATCGGTCTCAACAAACACACCGCAAAAAGAAGATTATATCGAATAGATCTCCACGAGAGAGGGGGAGAACATTGTATTGAGATCCAAAAAGATAGAAGAAGCCATCTAGCTACTAGCTATGGACCCGAAGGTCTGAAGTAAACTACTCACACTTCATCGGAAGGGCTATGGTGTTGATGTAGAAGCCCTCCGTGATGGATGCCCTCTCCGGTGGAGCTCCGAAACAGGCCCCAAGATGGGATCTCGTGGATACAGGAAGTTGCGGCGGTGGAATTAGGTTTTTGGCTCCGTCTCTGGTCTAATGGGGGTACGTAGGTATATATAGGAGGAAGGAGCACGTCGGTGGAGCTCCGAGGGGCCCACGAGGCAGGGGGCGCGCCCAGGGGGGCGCCCTCCACCCTCGTGACCTCCCCGGAAACTTCTTGGAGTAGGGTCCAAGTCTCCTGGATCACGTTCGGTGAGAAGATCACGTTCCCAAAGGTTTCCTTCCATTTGGACTCCGTTTGATATTCTGTTTCCTCGAAATACTGAAATAGGCAAAAAAAACAGCAATTCTGGGCTGGGCCTCCGGTTAATAGGTTAGTCCCAAAAATAATATAAAATTGGAAAATAAAGCCCAATATAGTCCAAAACAGTAGATAAAGTAGCATGGAGCAATCAAAAATTATAGATACGTTGGAGACATATCAGGCATCCCCAAGCTTAATTCCTGCTCGTCCTCGAGTAGGTAAATGATAAAAAGAGAATTTTTGATGCGGAGTGATACTTTGGCATAATTTCAATGTAAATCTTCTTAATCATGGTATGAATATTCAGATCCGAAAGGTTCAAGACAAAAGTTCATATTGACATAAAAATGATAATACTTCAAGCATACTAATCAAACAATTATGTCATCTCAAAATAACATGGCCAAAGGAAGTTCATCCCTACAAAATCATATAGTTAGGCTATGCTTCATTTTCGTCACACAAAGATGTTCCCAACTTCTATACCCCCAATGACAAGCCAAGCAATTGTTTCATACTCAAATAATCTCAAACTTTTTCAACCTTCACGCAATACATGAGCGCGAGCCATGGACATAGCACTATGGGTGGTATAGAATATGATGATGGGGATTGTGTGGAGAAGACAAAAAAGGAGAAAGTCTCACATCAACGAGGCTAATCAATGAGCTATGGAGATGCCCATCAATTGATGTTAATGCAAGGAGTAGGGATTGCCATGCAACGGATGCACTAGAGCTAAGAATGCTCAACAAAAGAAAACTAGTGGGTGTGCATCCAACTTGCTTGCTCATGAAGACCTAGGGCATTTTGAGGAAGCCCATCGTTGGAATATACAAGCCAAGTTCTATAATGAAAAATTCCCACTAGTATGAACAAGACAAATTATGAGACTCACTATATGAAAATCATGGTGCTACTTTGAAGCACAATATATGAGACTCACTACATGAAGAACAAGGTGCTACTTTGAAGCACAAGTGTGGAAAAAGAGATAGTAGCATTGCCCTTTTTATTTTCTCTTTTTTTTGGGCCTTTCTTTTTTTCATTTCTTTTTGGCCTTTCTTTTTTTTAGATTGGGCAATGCTCTAATAATGATGATCATCACACTTCTATTGATTACAACATAATGATTACAACTCGATACTAGAACAAGATATGACTCTATATGAATGCCTCCGGCGGTGTACCGGGATGGTGCAATGAATCAAGAGTGACATGTATGAAAAATAATGCATGGTGGCTTTGCCACAAATACGATGTCAACTACAAGATCATGCAATGGCAATATGACAAAAGTAAAGCATGTCATAATGATGATGATGATGATGGAAGTTGCATGGCAATATATCTCGGAATGGCTATGGAAATGCCATGATAGGTAGGTATGGTGGCTGTTTTGAGGAAGATATAGGGAGGTTTATGTGTGAAAGAGCGTATCATATCACGGGGTTTGGATGCACCGGTGAAGTTTGCACCAACTCTCAATGTGAGAAAGGGCAATGCACGGTACCGAAGAGGCTAGCAAATGGCGGAAAGGTAAAAGTGCGTATAATCCATGGACTCAACATTAGTCAAAAGAACTCATATACTTATCGCAAAAAATTAGAAGTCATAAAAAATCAAGTACTACGCGCATGCTCCTAGGGGGATAGATTGGTAGGAAAAGACCATCGCTCGTCCCCGACCGCCACTCATAAGGATGCACAAGCCAGGTACACTTCATGCTTCAAATTTGTTACACAACTTTAACCATACGTGCATGCTACGGGACTTGCTAACTTCAACACAAGTATTTATCAAATTCACAACTACTCAACTAGCACGACTATGATATTATCACCTCCATATCTCAAAACAATTATCAAGCATCTAACTTATCTTAGTATTCAACCCACTAAAAAGAAAGTTTCACATATCTTGAATACCAAGTATATTAACATTAAGCAAATTACCATGCTATTAACGACTCTCAAAATAATCTAAGTGAAGCATGAGAGATCAAGTTTCTTTAAAACAAACCACCACCGTGCTCTAAAAGATCTAAGTGAAGCACTAGAGCAAAAATTATCACGCTCAAAAAGATATAAGTGAAGCACATAGAGTAAACTATCAAGCTCAAAAGATATAAGTGAAGCACATAGAGTATTCTAACAAATTTCAATTGATACATGGCTCTCTCAAAAGGTGTGTACAGCAAGGATGATTGTGGTAGACTAACAAGCAAAGACACAAATAATACAAGACGCTCCAAGCAAAACACATATCATGTGGTGAATAAAAATATAGCTCCAAGTAAATTACCGATGGAAGTGGACGAAAGAGGGGATGCCTTCCGGGGCATCCCCAAGCTTTGACTTTTTGGTGTCCTTGGATTATCTTGGGGGTGCCATGGTCATCCCAAAGCTTAGGCTCTTGCCACTCCTTGTTCCATAATCCATCAGAAGAATTCACCCAAAACTTGAAAACTTCACAACACAAAACTCAATAGAAATCTCGTGAGCTCTGTTAGAGAAAGAAAACAAAAGACTACTTTAAGGTACTGTAGTGAACTTGTTCTTTATTTGTATTGGTGTTAAACCTACTTTATTACAACTTCTCTATGGTTTATAAACTATCTTACTAGCCATAGATTCATCAAAATAAGCAAACAACACACGCAAAACAGAATCTGTCAAAAACAGAACAGTCTGTAGTAATCTGTTACTAACGCAAACTTCTGGAACCCAAAAAATTCTACAAAAATTAGACAACCTGGGTAATTTGTTTATTGATCAGCAGAAATTGGAATCACTATTTTATCACGTTCTGGTGATTTTTGACAATTCGGGCACTGAGCGCAAAGATTCTGGAAATTACAGCAAGATCAAATAACTATCTTCCAAGAAGATCTAATAGGTTTAACTTGGCACAAACACTAATTAAAAGATAAAACCACATCTAAACAGAATCTAGATGGATTATTTATTCCTAAACAGAACCAAAAACAAAAAACACAAAATAAAATTGGGTTGCCTCCCGACAAGCGCTATCGTTTAACGCCCCTAGCTAGGCATAAAAGCAAGGATAGATCTAGGTATTGCCATCTTTGGTAGGCAATCCATAAGTGGCTCTCATGATAGATTCATATGGTAATTTTATTTTCTTTCTAGGAAAGTGTTCCATGCCCTTCTTTAAGGGAAATTGGAATTTAATATTCCCTTCCTTCATATCAATAATTGCATCAATCGTTCTAAGGAAAGGTCTACCAAGAATAATAGGACATGAAGGATTGCAATCTATATCAAGAACAATAAAATCTACGGGCACATAATTCCTATTTGCAACAATAAGAACATCATTAATTCTTCCCATAGGCTTTTTAATAGTGGAATCTGCAAGATGCAAGTTTAGAGAGCAATCATCAAAGTCACGGAAATCTAACAAATCACACAAAGCTTTGGGGATAGTAGAGACACTAGCACCCAAATCACACAAAGCATGAAACTCGTAATTTTTAATTTTAATCTTAATTGTAGGTTCCCACTCATCATGGAGTTTTCTAGGGATAGAAACTTTCAACTCAAGCTTTTCTTCATAAGATTGCATTAAGGCGTCAACAATGTGTTCGGTAAAGGCCTTATTTTAACTATAAGCATGAGGAGAATTTAACACGGATTGCAACAAGGAAATACAATCAATTAAAGAGCAACTTTCATAGTTGAATTCCTTGAGATCCAAAATAGTGGGTTTAGCAATATCTAGATTTTTATTTCTTTCAATCCCTTTTTTATCAATTTCATCATCAGGATCTAAAAACTCAGAATTCTTAGAACGCCTTCTAGGTAAGGGAAGATCATAATCAGATTCATCAAGATTCATATTGCAAAACAAAGATTTAATAGGGGACACATCAATAACTTTTAGATCTTCATCTTGATTCTCATAGTTATTCGGTTTAGCGGCCATCTTATTGACTAAGGTGGCTTGCATATCCGAAATTTCAGCGGTCATTTTTTCAAGATGAGCAATTTGGGCTCTCACACCATCAAATTCTTTGGACATATCATCGAGCTCTTTATTCATATAACTCATAAAACTCTTTTGTTCCTTAAGCTCGTTTCTAAAGAAATTATTATGCTCAAATTGCAAGACCATAAACTTACTGACATTGTTTTCAATATCTTCTAGCCTTTTAAGGTGAAGATCACCAAAATTATGTAAGGCCATCGTGACGAACAAGCAATCAAACTAACACACGAGCAAACAAAAGGCAGAGGGAAAGAGAGGGCGAATAAAACGGCAAGGGTGAAGTGGGGGAGAGGAAAATGAGAGGCAAATGGCAAATAATGTAATGCGAGAGATAGAGATTGTGATGGGTACTTGGTATGTTGACTTTTGCGTAGGCTTCCCTGGCAACGGCGCCAGAAATGGCTCGTTGACGGGAGAGTAAATCTTGACTTGGCTTGGCGTAGGCCTCCCCGGCAACGGCGCCAGAAATCCTTCTTGCTACGTCTCGAGCTAGCGTTGGTTTTCCCCGAAGAGGAGGGGGTGATGCAGCACAGTAGCGTAAGTATTTCCCTCAGTTTTTGAGAACCAAGGTATCAATCCAGTAGGAGGTCACGCGCAAGTCCCTCGTACCTGCACAAAACGGTAGCAACTCGCAACCAACGCTTAGGGGTTGTCAATCCCTTCACGGTCTCTTACGAGAGTGAGATCTGATAGAGATAATATTTTTGGTATTTTTGGTATAAAGATGCAAAGTAAAAAGTAAAAGCAAAACAAGTAAAATAAAGTAATGGAGATTGATACGATGAGAATAGACCCGGGGGCCATAGGTTTCACTAGTGGCTTCTCTCAAGAGCATAGATATTCTACGGTGGGTGAACAAATTACTGTTGAGCAATTGATAGAATTTAGCATAGTTATGAGGTTATCTAGGTATGATCATGTATATAGGCATCACGTCTGTGACAAGTAGACCGACTCCTGCCTGCATCTACTACTATTACTCCACTCATCGACCGCTATCCAGCATGCATCTAGAGTATTAAGTTAAAAACAGAGTAACGCCTTAAGCAAGATGACATGATGTAGAGGAATAAATTCATGCAATATGATAAATACCCCATCTTGTTATCCTCGATGGCAACAATACAATATGTGCCTTGCAACTCTTTCTGTCACTGAGTAAGGACACCGCAAGATTGAACCCAAAGCTAAGCACTTCTCCCATTGCAAGAACTACCAATCTAGTTGGCCAAACCAAATGGATAATTCGAAGGGACTTGCAAAGATAACTCAATCATACATAAAAGAATTCAGAGAAGATTCAAATATTATTCATAGATAAGTTGGATCATAAACCCACAATTCATCGGTCTCAACAAACACACCGAAAAAATAAGATTACATCGAATAGATCTCCACGAGAGAGGGGGAGAACATTGTATTGAGATCCAAAAAGATAGAAGAAGCCATCTAGCTACTAGCTATGGACCCGAAGGTCTGAAGTAAACTACTCACACTTCATCGGAAGGGCTATGGTGTTGATGTAGAAGCCCTCCGTGATGGATGCCCTCTCCGGCGGAGCTCCGGAACAGGCCCCAAGATGGGATCTCGTGGATACAGGAAGTTGTGGTGGTGGAATTAGGTTTTTGGCTCCGTCTCTGGTCTAATGGGGGTACGTAGGTATATATAGGAGTAAGGAGCACGTCGGTGGAGCTCCGAGGGGCCCACGAGGCAGGGGGCGCGCCCGGGGGGGCGCCCTCCACCCTCGTGACCTCCCCGGAAACTTCTTGGAGTAGGGTCCAAGTCTCCTGGATCACGTTCGGTGAGAAGATCACGTTCCCGAAGGTTTCATTCCGTTTGGACTCCGTTTGATATTCTGTTTCCTCGAAATACTGAAATCGGCAAAAAACAGCAATTCTGGGCTGGGGCTCCGGTTAATAGGTTAGTCCCAAAAATAATATAAAAGTGGAAAATAAAGCCCAATATAGTCCAAAACATTAGATAAAGTAGCATGGAGCAATCAAAAATTATAGATACGTTGGAGACGTATCAGTGTATGGTGCACAGGCAGTCTTGCCCTGCGACATAATTCATGACTCATCTCGAGTGCGCATGTACGAAGAAAGGGAAGCCGAGCTCGATCGGTAGGGCAGTTTGGACGCCTTAGAGGAGGAGCGCGACGTGGCAAAAGCCCGTTCCGCATTCTATCAACAGCAGGCTCGAAGATATCAAAGCAGAGAAGTGCGGGCCAAAAACTACAACGTTGGCGAATTAGTTCTACGCCTGCCGGACAAGAAAAAGGACAAGCTGAAGCCCAAGTGGGAAGGTCCCTTCATAATCGACCAAGTCCTGACTGGTGGAGCATACCGCCTGCGAGATGCGTCGGATAACCGACTCGAGCCGAACCCATGGAACACAGCCCGTCTCCGAAGATTCTATGCCTAGCGCCGGACTCTGTGTTTGTCTCCTTCCTCTGTCCATTTTTTACATTTTCTGTCTTACATTTCTCTCCTTCCCCTCTTTTCTTTTATAGCCCTTAAAGGCTCCTCAAGTGATGTGCTACTTGCACTCATTAAACCTGGGGGCTTCTTTAACAGAAGCTTATTTACTCGGGCTTCACGCCCACCACATGTGTCAAACTTCCGCATGTACCTTTTCTTCACCATTATATGCATCGATATGACTTAAGTTTTGGCCAAGCTGGGTTGCCTGGCTCCTGTGCTTACCCCTACGTTCCCGATTGTTCGGCTAGGTGGTAAAGAGAGCACCTCTGCGATTGTTATTGCCGGATCAGCCGGATGTGTACCTCAGACTGGGTGAAGCCGAAAGCTAGCGTTCTTAAGGGAATATTCGGTCGGTGAACTAAAAGATGACCTTTTTTACTTATTTATATATATGCCCCCAGATGATTTTCCTGCGTTTGCAGTCCGGACATGCACTTTAGGGCATGCCTCCCAGAGAAAGGAACCCCTAACGGAACTATTCTCTCTGGAAGATGTTTCTTACTAACCATGTAATATAACATAACTAGTTGGGCACTTGTCTGATAAAGCACTAATGACCCCTACGCCTGGTCTCCATGCATACCCAGGTTCTTACATAACCGGTAGGGTATTCGGACACACTCCGGACCGTTAGGTCCTGAGGTTGAAGCGAAAAGGTCGGCAACGACAAACGATCTACAATCCGGCTAGAAGGCATTACACATGTAAATTAAAAATTACATAATCACTCTGACTGATTGTATTCCTCTTCAATACCATCTAACAGGCTGTCTAACTTACAGTCTTGCTGGGAATACTTTGCGGCCAATTCTACTTGGCCGTACACTAAGCTTACAGGGATCTCCTTCCCGTCAGGCCCCACAGGTCCGACCTCGTGTTGGGGAACGTAGTAATTTCAAAAAAATTCCTACGCACACGCAAGATCATGGTGATGCATAGCAACGAGAGGAGGAGAGTGTGATCTACGTACCCTTGTAGATCGACAACGGAAGCGTTGACTTTGGTTGATGTAGTCGTACGTCTCCACGGCCCGACCGATCAAGCACCGAAACTACGGCACCTCCGAGCTTTAGCACACGTTCAGCTCGATGACGATCCCCGGACTCCGATCCAGCAAAGTGTCGGGGAAGAGTTCCGTCAGCACGACGGCGTGGTGACGATCTTGATGTACTATCGTCGCAGGGCTTCGCCTAAGCACCACTACAATGTTATCGAGGATTATGGTGGAAGGGGGCACCGCACATGGCTAAGAATATGATCACGTGGATCAACTTGTGTGTCTAGGGGTGCCCCTTGCCTCCGTATATAAAGGATCCAAGGGGGGGTGCGGCCGGCCCTGGTAGGAGGCGCGCAGGAGGAGTCCTACTCCTACCGGGAGTAGGACTCCCCTCCCTTTCCTTGTCCAAGTAGGAGAGGGGGAAGGAGAGAAGGAAAAGGGGGGGGGCGCCGCCCCTCCCTCCTTGTCCAATTCGGACTAGGGGGAGAGGAGGCGCGCGGCCTGCCCTGGCAGCCCCTCCTCTTCTCCACTTTAGGCCCATGAGGCCCATTAACCCCCCGGGGGGTTCCGGTAACCCCCCGGTGCTCCGGTTTTATCCGAAACTTCCCCGGAACACTTCCGGTGTCCGAATATAGCCGTCCAATATATCAATCTTTATGTCTCGACCATTTCGAGACTCCTTGTCATGTCCGTGATCACATCCGGGACTCCGAACTAACTTCGGTACATCAAAACTCATAATATAACTGTCATCGAAACCTTAAGCGTGCGGACCCTACGGGTTCGAGAACAATGTAGACATGACCGAGACACGTCTTCGGTCAATAACCAACAGCAGAACCTGGATGCTCATATTGGCTCCTACATATTCTACGAAGATCTTTATCGGTCAGACCGCATAACAACATACGTTGTTCCCTTTGTCATCGGTATGTTACTTGCCCGAGATTCGATCGTTGGTATCTCAATACCTAGTTCAATCTCGTTACCGGCAAGTTTATTTACTCGTTTCGTAATACATCATCTTGCAACTAACTCATTAGTTGTAATGCTTGCAAGGCTTATGTGATGTGCATTACCGAGAGGGCTCAGAGATACCTCTCCGACATTCGGAGTGACAAATCCTAATCTCGAAATACGCCAACCCAACATGTACTTTTGGAGACACCTGTAGAGCACCTTTATAATCACCCATTTACGTTGTCACGTTTGGTAGCACACAAAGTGTTCCTCCGGCAAACGGGAGTTGCATAATCTCATAGTCATAGTAACATGTATAAGTCATGAAGAAAGCAATAGCAACATACTAAACGATAGGGTGCTAAGCTAATGGAATGGGTCATGTCAATCAGATCATTCACCTAATGATGTGATCCCGTTAATCAAATAACAACTCTTTGTCCATGGTTAGGAAACATAACCATCTTTGATCAACGAGCTAGTCAAGTAGAGGCATACTAGTGACACTCTGTTTGTCTATGTATTCACACATGTATTATGTTTCCGGTTAATACAATTCTAGCATGAATAATAAACATTTATCATGATATAAGGAAATAAATAATAACTTTATTATTGCCTCTAGGGCATATTTCCTTCAATCTCCCACTTGCACTAGAGTCAATAATCTAGATTACACTGTAATGATTCTAACACCCATGGAGCCTTGGTGCTGATCATGTTTTGCTCGTGGAAGAGGCTTAGTCAACGGGTCTGCAACATTCAGATCCGTATGTATCTTGCAAATCTCTATGTCTCCCACCTGGACTAGATCCCGGATGGAATTGAAGCGTCTCTTGATGTGCTTGGTTCTCTTGTGAAATCTGGATTCCTTTGCCAAGGCAATTGCACCAGTATTGTCACAAAAGATTTTCATTGGACCCGATGCACTAGGTATGACACCTAGATCGGATATGAACTCCTTCATCCAAACTCCTTCATTTGCTGCTTCCGAAGCAGCTATGTACTCCGCTTCACATGTAGATCCCGCTACAATGCTTTGTTTAGAACTGCACCAACTGACAGCTCCACCGTTTAATGTAAACACGTATCCGGTTTGCGATTTAGAATCATCCGGATCAGTGTCAAAGCTTGCATCAACGTAACCTTTTACGATGAGCTCTTTGTCACCTCCATATATGAGAAACATATCCTTAGTCCTTTTCAGGTATTTCAGGATGTTCTTGACCGCTGTCCAGTGATCCACTCCTGGATCACTTTGGTACCTCCCTGCTAGACTTATAGCAAGGCACACATCAGGTTTGGTACACAGCATTGCATACATGATAGAGCCTATGGCTGAAGCATAGGGAACATCTTTCATTTTTCTCTATCTTCTGCAGTGGTCAGGCATTGAGTCTTACTCAACTTCACACCTTGTAACACAGGCAAGAACCCTTTCTTTGCTTGATCCATTTTGAACTTCTTCAAAACTTTGTCAAGGTATGTGCTTTGTGAAAGTCCAATTAAGCGTCTTGATCTATCTCTATGGATCTTAATGCCTAATATGTAAGCAGCTTCACCGAGGTCTTTCATTGAAAAACTCTTATTCAAGTATCCCTTTATGCTATCCAGAAATTCTATATCATTTCCAATTAGTAATATGTCATCCACATATAATATCAGAAATGCTACAGAGCTCCCACTCACTTTCTTGTAAATACAGGCTTCTCCATAAGTCTGTATAAAACCAAATGCTTTGATCACACTATCAAAGCGTTTATTCCAACTCCGAGAGGCTTGCACCAGTCCATAAATGGATCGCTGGAGCTTGCACACTTTGTTAGCTCCCTTTGGATCGACAAAACCTTCTGGTTGCATCATATACAATTCTTCTTCCAGAAATCCATTCAGGAATGCAGTTTTGACATCCATCTGCCAAATTTCATAATCATAAAATGCGCCAATTGCTAACATGATTCGGACAGACTTAAACATCGCTACGGGTGAGAAGGTCTCATCGTAGTCAATCCCTTGAACTTGCCGAAAACCTTTTGCGACAAGTCGAGCTTTGTAAACAGTAATATTATCGTCAGCGTCAGTCTTGTTCTTGAAGATCCATTTATTCTCAATTTCTTGCCAATCATCGGGCAAGTCAACCAAAGTCCATACTTTGTTCTCATACATGGATCCCATCTCAGATTTCATGGCTTCAAGCCATTTTGCGGAATCTGGGCTCACCATCGCTTCTTCATAGTTCGTAGGTTCATCATGATCTGTAGCATGACTTCCAGAACAGGATTACCGTACCACTCTGGCGTGGATCTCACTCTGGTTGATCTACGAGGTTCAGTAGTATCTTGTTCTGAAGTTTCATGATCATCATCATTAGCTTCCTCACTAACTGGTGTAGGTGTCACAGAAACAGGTTTCTATGATGTACTACTTTCCAATAAGGGAGTAGGTACAGTTACCTCGTCAAGTTCTACTTTCCTCCCACTCACTTCTTTCGAGAGAAACTCCTTCTCCAGAATGTTTCCGAATTTAGCAACAAAAGTCTTGCCTTCGGATCTGTGATAGAAGGTGTATCCAATAGTCTCCTTTGGATATCCTATGAAGACACATTTCTCCGATTTGGGTTCGAGCTTATCAGGTTGAAGCTTTTTCACATAAGCATCGCAGCCCCAAACTTTCAGAAATGACAACTTTGGTTTCTTGCCAAACCATAGTTCATAAGGCGTCGTCTCAACGGATTTTGATGGTGCCCTATTTAACGTGAATGCGGCCGTCTCCAAAGCATAACCCCAAAACGATAGCGGTAAATCAGTAAGAGACATCATAGATCGCACCATATCTAGTAAAGTACGATTACGACGTTCGGACACACCATTACGCTGTGGTGTTCCGGGTGGCGTGAGTTGCGAAACTATTCCGCATTGTTTCAAATGTACACCAAACTCGTAACTCAAATATTCTCCTCCACGATCAGATCGTAGAAACTTTATTTTCTTGTTACGATGATTTTCAACTTCACTATGGAATTCTTTGAACTTTTTAAACGTTTCAGACTTATGTTTCATTAAGTAGATATAACCATATCTGCTTAAGTCATCTGTGAAGGTGAGAAAATAACGATATCCGCTACGAGCCTCAATATTCATCGGACCACATACATCTGTATGTATGATTTCCAACAAATCTGTTGCTCTCTCCGTAGTACCGGAGAACGGTGTTTTAGTCATCTTGCCCATGAGGCACGGTTCGCAAGTACCAAGTGATTCATAATCAAGTGGTTCCAAAAGTCCATCAGTATGGAGTTTCTTCATGCGCTTTACACCGATATGACCTAAACGGCAGTGCCACAAATAAGTTGCACTATCATTATCAACTCTGTATCTTTTGGCTTCAACACTATGAATATGTGTGTCACTACTATCGAGATTCAATAAAAATAGACCACTCTTTAAGGGTGCATGACCATAAAAGATATTACTCATATAAATAGAACAACCATTATTCTCAGATTTAAATGAATAACCGTCTCGCATCAAACAAGATCCAGATATAATGTTCATGCTTAACGCTGGCACCAAATAACAATTATTTAGGTCTAATATTAATCCCGAAGGTAGATGTAGAGGTAGCATGCTGACTGCGATCACATCGACTTTGGAACCATTTCCCACGCGCATCGTCACCTCGTCCTTAGCCAATCTTCGCTTAATCCGTAGTCCCTGTTTCGAGTTGCAAATATTAGCAACAGAACCAGTATCAAATACCCAGGTGCTACTGCGAGCATTAGTAAGGTACACATCAATAACATGTATATCACATATACCTTTGTTCACCTTGCCATCCTTTTTATCCGCCAAATACTTGGGGCAGTTCCGCTTCCAGTGACCAGTCTGCTTGCAGTAGAAGCACTCAGTTTCAGGCTTAGGTCCAGGTTTGGGTTTCTTCTCTTGAGTAGCAACTTGCTTGCTGTTCTTTTTGAAGTTCCCCTTCTTCTTCCCTTTGCCCTTTTTCTTGAAACTAGTGGTCTTGTTGACCATCAACACTTGATGCTCTTTCTTGATTTCTACCTCCGCAGCTTTCAGCATTGCGAAGAGCTCGGGAACAGTCTTATTCATCCCTTGCATATTATAGTTCATCATGAAGCTCTTGTAGCTTGGTGGCAGTGATTGGAGAATTCTGTCAATGACGCAATCATCTGGAAGATTAACTCCCAATTGAATCAAGTGATTATTATACCCAGACATTTTGAGTATATGCTCACTGACAGAACTGTTCTCCTCCATCTTGCAGCTATAGAACTTATTGGAGACTTCATATCTCTCAATCCGGGCATTTGCTTGAAATATTGACTTCAACTCCTGGAACATCTCATATGCTCCATGACGTTCAAAACGTCGTTGAAGTCCTGATTCTAAGCCGTAAAGCATGGCACATTGAACTATCGAGTAGTCATCATCTTTGCTCTGCCAGACGTTCATAACATCTGGTGTTGCTCCAGCAGCAGGCCTGGCACCCAGCGGTGCTTCCAGGACGTAATTCTTCTGTGCAGCAATGAGGATAATCCTCAAGTTACGGACCCAGTCCGTGTAATTGCTACCATCATCTTTCAACTTTGCTTTCTCAAGGAACGCATTAAAATTCAACAGAACAACAGCACGAGCCATTTATCTACAATCAAGCATAAACAAGCAAGATACTATCATGTACTAAGTTTCATGATAAATTTAGGTTCAATTAATTTACTTAAAGAACTCGCACTTAGATAGACATCCCTCTAATCCTCTAAGTGGTTACGTGATCCAAATCAACTAAACCATGTCCGATCATCACGTGAGATGGAGTAGTTTCATTGGTGAACATCACTATGTTGATCATATCTACTATATGATTCATGCTCGACCTTTCGGTCTCCGTGTTCTGAGGCCATATCTGTATATGCTTGGCTCGTCAAGTATAACCTGAGTATTCCGCGTGTGCAACTGTTTTGCACCCGTTGTATTTGAACGTAGAGCCTATCACACTCGATCATCACGTGGTGTCTCAGCACGAAGAACTTTCGCAACGGTGCATACTCAGGGAGACCACTTCTTGATAATTAGTGAGAGATCATCTTATAATGCTACCGTCAATCAAAGCAAGATAAGATGCATAAAAGATAAACATCACATGCAATTAATATAAGTGATATGATATGGCCATCATCATCTTGTGCTTGTGATCTCCATCTTCGAAGCACCGTCGTGATCACCATCGTCACCGGCGCGACACCTTGATCTCCATCGTAGCATCATTGTCGTCTCGCCGATCTTATGCTTCCACGACTATCGCTACCGTTTAGTGATAAAGTAAAGCATTACAGCGCGATTGCATTGCATACAATAAAGCGACAACCATATGGCTCCTGCCAGTTGCCGATAACTCGGTTACAAAACATGATCATCTCATACAATAAAATTTAGCATCATGTCTTGACCATATCACATCACAACATGCCCTGCAAAAACAAGTTAGACGTCCTCTACTTTGTTTGTTGCAAGTTTTACGTGGCTGCTACGGGCTTAAGCAAGAACCAATCTTACCTACGCATCAAAACCACAACGATAGTTTGTCAAGTTGGTGCTGTTTTAACCTTCGCAAGGACCGGGCGTAGCCACACTCGGTTCAACTAAAGTTGGAGAAACTGCCACCCGCAAGCCACCTATGTGCAAAGCACGTCGGGAGAACCGGTCTCGCGTAAGCGTACGCGTAATGTCGGTCCAGGCCGCTTTGTCCAACAATACCGCCGAACCAAAGTATGACATGCTGGTAAGCAGTATGACTTATATCGCCCACAACTCACTTGTGTTCTACTTATGCATATAACATCAACATATAAAACCTAGGCTCGGATGCCACTGTTGGGGAACGTAGTAATTTCAAAAAAATTCCTACGCACACGCAAGATCATGGTGATGCATAGCAACGAGAGGAGGAGAGTGTGATCTACGTACCCTTGTAGATCGACAACGGAAGCGTTGACTTTGGTTGATGTAGTCGTACGTCTCCACGGCCCGACCGATCAAGCACCGAAACTACGGCACCTCCGAGTTTTAGCACACGTTCAGCTCGATGACGATCCCCGGACTCCGATCCAGCAAAGTGTCGGGGAAGAGTTCCGTCAGCACGATGGCGTGGTGACGATCTTGATGTAGTATCGTCGCAGGGCTTCGCCTACGCACCGCTACAATGTTATCGAGGATTATGGTGGAAGGGGGCACCGCACACGGCTAAGAATATGATCACGTGGATCAACTTGTGTGTCTAGGGGTGCACCTTGCCTCCGTATATAAAGGATCCAAGGGGGGGGTGCGGCCGGCCCTAGTAGGAGGCGCACAGGAGGAGTCCTACTCCTACCGGGAGTAGGACTCCCCTCCCTTTCCTTGTCCAAGTAGGAGAGGGGGAAGGAGAGAAGGAAAAGGGGGGGCGCCGCCCCTCCCTCCTTGTCCAATTCGGACTAGGGGGAGAGGGGGCGCGCGGCCTGCCCTGGCAGCCCCTCCTCTTCTCCACTTTAGGCCCATGAGGCCCATTAACCCCCCGGGGGGTTCCGGTAACCCCCCGGTGCTCCGGTTTTATCTGAAACTTCCCCGGAACTCTTCCGGTGTCCGAATATAGCCGTCCAATATATCAATCTTTATGTCTCGACCATTTCGAGACTCCTCGTCATGTCCGTGATCACATCCGGGACTCTGAACTAACTTCGGTACATCAAAACTCATAAACTCATAATATAACTATCATCGAAACCTTAAGCGTGCGGACCCTACGGGTTCGAGAACAATGTAGACATGACCGAGACACGTCTTCGGTCAATAAACAATAGCGGAACCTGGATGCTCATATATAAGGAAATAAATAATAACTTTATTATTGCCTCTAGGGCATATTTCCTTCACCTCGGCCATGTGGTTTGGGTCAGACTTTGTGTACCGCGTCTTCACCATGGCCCAGGCCTCCCTAGCGCCTTGTCGGCAGGCCGATATCTTCCACAACCGGAAGCGCCGCCGAGCTCCCTTAAGCTTCTCCGAAAGCTCTCCAAGGCCCTCGGGCATGGAGTGGGAAGGCCATAAGGCTTGGGCAACGCCTCGCATCGCCTGCCGAACTCGCTCGTGCAGTTGCAAGAGCTCGGGAAGAAGGTCACCCGTAGAACCGGGCATCTCCTCTGCAGGACGACCCGTTAGCATACCTACAGACATTACTCTGTTAGTCGACTTCCTCGTCGAACTCTTTTCTTTCAAAGATTCGCTTAAGCACTTACTAAATATGCCGCGTCGAAGCCGCTGATTCTCCTTAGTGGAGTCCATCAGCTAGCCACGAACATCTTTAAGTTCAACGTCCAGCTTGGTGTTGGCGTCCTGAAGATCATTCTTCTCCCGCCTCACCCTTGTCAGCATACTCTCACCGGCCTTTATTCGGCGTAAGAGTTGTTGCCTCTCTGGATCCAGTCCGGCGCCATCTGCAATATGATTTGTCAGATTTACACCCACGCCGCACTTTGCAAGATACTAATCTTTCGAAGTGTATCTTACCAGAGGGGGTCTCTTTGGGCTCCCCTACCGCGGCTAGTGCGGCCTCCAGTTGGGCTTTGCACTCTTCCAGCTCCTGGGACAGTACGGTATTCTTCTTTGTAAGAACCTGCATAACAAATGATCCTTAAATCAGTTACTCTAACTGTTTCAAGTCTCGGGGGCTACTGGTATATATATATTTACCAAAATTTTCTTACCCGTATGTCTTTTACATATTGCTTCGTGGCTCTGGCTAAACCATTTTGAGCGGCACGGAGGTACGCATCTCCCGAATTGAAGGCATCTAATGCCTCTTGGGAGAAACAAGCGTCGCGAAGAACTGTCCGGCGATGCCTGTGGTTCATGGCACTCTCCACCTCGGAATGGGTGGCAGATAGCCTGTCCGCATCCTCTGTCGGAGGAGCGTCCGGTGCGCGCCTTGTGTTCGCTTCCGCTTCCGGGCCAGGCGTTGGAGCCTGGCTGGTGGAGGCGCGATTGGCAACCTCTCCGGATGTAGTCCGGCGAGGTCTCTTTATCCTGAAGATAGCATGAACGTTAATATGCCCTGAAGGAATAGCAACAGGGAAAAAGAGGGTGCGCTATACCTTTTCACCGGCGTCTCAGTCCGGACTACATTCCTTTTTACCCCATGGGGCCCTGCGGCCCCTCGTTGGCTAGCCGCCGCAGGTTCGGCCTCCCGCCTCGGAAACCTCCCCTGCAAAACACGGTCATTGTAAGGAAAACTGAAATGCGTGAGAATGGATTCCTTCTCAAGGGGATGAGACTCCGCTCTCTGTTACCTGGGAGGCCGGGATTAACCCTGGGTAATCAACCGTAATGGCCACCAAGGTATCGTCCTTGCTTAGCTGATGAAACACCCCGTCAATCAGCTCCACCGATATGTCCGGATCCTCTTCGGAGTCCGGATCGAGGGACCGTCCTGGATCCTCGGGCTATGGGGGACGGCTATTTATATCCTTTACTTCCTGACGCAGTTCCTGCGTTGAAATCGTTAGACTACATATTTAATCATGGGAATATAAAACGGATGGGCAAGCACAATTGTCCACTTACCCAACTCGGAGGATTGTACATAGTAAATCTGCCCTGCGGGTTGACGCGGAGGAATTCCTCCTCTTCTCGCTTGTACAAAGAGGATAAGATCTTTACTAGAGCGGCAGCTGAGGCTGGCCCCTTACGACCGTAACGGGTGGCGTCATCCTCCCCGTTAAAATCCCACATGGGGTGGCCTCTATATTGAAGTGGCTGCACCCCCCGCATAATGCATGCGGCCATGACTCCAATCATGGTTAGTCCGGAATGAGCCAATAGTCTTATCCGACCCATCGGGTGAAGGACGTCCCTGTCGCCTTCTCTCTGAGAGCTCCACGGACGCCGGCTTAGGTGTTTCTTTAAGGGAGCATTGTTGAATTCGGGGAGACCGACCCGGATAGGATCCGGCAGCGGGACATCATCTATATAAAACCATTCCAAAGGCCAGTCCTCGGACGCCTTCTTCGGGGTTCCGGATAGATATCCGGTCCCGGCGATACACCACACTTCGGCTCCGCCCACTTGATATATAGACCCCTCTTGAGAGCGGGGCACCAGGCAGAATAACCTCTTCCACAGCGTGAAATGAGCCTCAACACCCAGGAATAGCTCGCAAAGGGCGACGAAGCCCGCGATATGCAATATAGAGCCGGGCGTGAGATTGTGCAGCTGGAGGCCGTAGAACTCCAGAAGCCCGCGGAGAAATGGATGAATTGGAAATCCAAGTCCTCTTATGAGATAAGGGACGAGGCACACCCGCTCTCCTTTGGAGGGATTGGGGGTGCTCTCCGCTTGCTCTCCGCCATTATAGGTGGCGAGTCCGGCTCGGACTGGGATCATATAGGCCTGAGGGAGAAATCCCTTGGCCTGAAGCGACACTAGCTCGCTGTGCGGGATGGAGCACCTCTCCCAGTCTCTAGGTTTAGGACTGGAAGGGCGAGAGGAGGAGCTGCGACGGCTGGCCATGTTGGAATGGACCTTTGCTGGAGGCGCTCTGATGATTACTCGCGGAGAGGAGAAGGTGTGGTTTGGATCTGAATCCCCATCCCATTAAATAGGCGGCTTGTTTATGCATCTAGGGGTGTGAATGTAAAAATACCCTGACTTTTCGCATTCGTTTGATACGTGGAAGACGGCCATTATTGGGCGTGGAAGCCAAGGTGCGCTACATTACGAAAATCGGACATTATTCAGCAGGTACACGGAATTTGGAGAAGAACCCACCTTGCAATGCCGAAGACAATCTGCGCGCCGGACTCGTCGTCATTGAAGCCTGGTTCGGGGGCTACTGAGGGAGTCCTGGTTTAGGGGGTGTTTGGGTAGCCTGACTATACCTTCAGCCGGACTCCAGGACTATGAAGATACAAGATTGAAGACTTCGTCCCGTGTCCGGATGGGACTTTCCTTGGTGTGGAAGGCAAGCTTGGCGATGCGGATATTCAAGATCTCCTACCATTGTAACCGACTTTGTGTAACCCTAACCCTCTCCGGTGTCTATATAAACCGGAGGGTTTTAGTCCGTAGGACAACTTCATCATACAACAATCATACCATAGGCTAGCTTCTAGGGTTTAGCCTCCTTGATCTTGTGGTAGATCTACTCTTGTACTACCCATATCATCAATATTAATCGAGCAGGACGTAGGGTTTTACATCCATCAAGAGGGCCCGAACCTAGGTAAAACATTGTGTCCCTTGTCTCCTGTTACCATCCGCCTAGACGCACAGTTCGGGACCCCCTACCCGAGATCCGCCGGTTTTGACACCGACACTCCCCCTCTCTTGTGGAGATCTATTCGATGTAATCTTCTTTTTGTGGTGTGTTTGTTGAGACCGATGAATTGTGGGTTTATGATCAAGTCTATCTATGAATAATATTTGAATCTTCTCTGAATTCTTTTATGTATGATTGGTTATCTTTGCAAGTCTCTTCGAATTATCCGTTTGGTTTGGCCAACTAGATTGGTAGTTCTTGCCATGGGAGAAGTGCTTAGCTTTGGGTTCGATCTTGCAGTGTCCTTTCCCAGTGACAGAAGGGGCAGCAAGGCACGTATTGCATCGTTGCCATCGAGGATAACAAGATGGGGTTTATTTCATATTGCATGAATTTATCTCTCTACATCATGTCATCTTACTTAAGACGTTACTCTGTTTTTAACTTAATACTCTAGATGCATGCTGGATAGCGGTCGATGAGTGGAGTAATAGTAGTAGATGCAGAATCGTTTCGGTCTACTTGTCACGGACGTGATGCCTATATACATGATCATGCCTAGATATTCTCATAACTATGCTCAATTCTGTCAATTGCTCAACAGTAATTTGTTCACCCACCGTAGAATACTTATGCTCTTGAGAGAAGCCACCAGTGAAACCTATGGCCCTCGAGTCTATTCTCATCATATCAATCTCCATCACTTTAATCTTGCTTTTCTTTTTTACTTTGCTTTTACTTTTTACTTTGCATCTTTATACCAAAAAATACCAAAAATATTATATCTATCAGATCTCACTCTCATAAGTGACCGTGAAGGGATTGACAACCCCTAATCGCGTTGGTTGCGAGTAGCTATCGTTTTGTGCAGGTACGAGGGACTTGAGTGTGGCTTCCTACTGGATTGATACCTTGGTTCTCAAAAACTGAGGGAAATACTTACGCTACTTTGCTGCATCATCCCTTCCTCTTCGGGGAAAACCAACGCAAGCTCAAGACGTAGCATCTCTCACACGAAAATGTTTTGTGCGTCGTTACGCTGCTCTACCTACACCTCTACTTCTCTGGTAGGCTCTCGTCTGGATGGTGAAACCTTGCTGGATTGGTGACCTCATACATGTGGATACGGACAGAGGGATCATCTCTTTCATCCTAGATCTGAAGGAGAAAAATTCTCATGGTTGGAGGTTTAATCCTAGCTACAGAAAGTGACATCAAATTCTTTACCAACTTCATCTCTCTGATGAACTCTAGTTATTAAAGACCAGATCTGAACTACTTTGCATCTTCATAGTGATCGTAGGATCTTATTCATAGTATATATTTTTTCTACTATGTTTCCCAACATTGGCATCATGAGCAATCTATGAATAGATGCAAGTTCGGTCTAGAGCACGTGAGGATGTGTGGGCATTACACACTGTTTTGTGCGGGTAATAGCTTTGATCTATTACTTGATGTTCCTTAGTTTTGTAATCTTTTATACTCAACTGCATAGCGATGATTTTGTTACAAAGGTCTAGCTATCCACATACCTTTTATGCTTGTCATAGTATGTTGGTTGTCTGACCAAAGATGTGCTTCAGTCTCTTTGGGTCTCGCTTTAGTGGAGAAAAAAATAGTTTTGCAAATAAAGGGCTTGTAGATGTGATCTACACTAGGGTCACGCATTTAAAGAAGTTTAGTATGGTGCTCAAGATTTTTCAATAATATGGAAATAGGCATGGGTACGAGGACTTACTCTCACAACCTTGTACTTATGTGTGGGATCTCATGTTGATATTAAACATGGTCAAGGACCACACCCGTTATGATGTGCTATTAACGTGATGAAGTGGGCGATCTGTCGAAAGTACGTCATGATCGGTCATGACCTACATCGAGAGTCAGCTTTACAACCACTGGCCGTTACCGTCGCGTGGGGTTACCTCAGATATTATAGATTTCTTGAGATAAGAGCATTGGGCATTTGATGACCGCACCTCAGCTGTCCCCAAGTAATTGCTTTCTACTACCATACTAATCATTTCTGTTAGTAGTTTTCTTAATAGTGTTTCGTGCATCCATGCTTTTTTACCTCCCCCTTGATCGATCAACGGGATCTCGGTACCTGCTGAGCCTTACAATGAGAAGAGGACAAAAGAAAACTCCGCTACGAATGACAGATACAAATAATGTCAATTAAGCAAAGTCATCCAATGGCCCCGTGCACAAATACATCCAGTCGAGATAATCCCTCGATCCCACCAGAGAGAGCTTCGACCGCCCTTGCCACGGCCGGTCCGGCCGCCCCTGCCATGGGCACCGAGGCTGTCCCTTTTGTGATCTCTATCTTAGCCTTCAACTTATGTCTAGTCTATTTGGCTACGATGTGGTGCCCGTATATCATAGGCCCGGGTTACACGTGTTTGACTCAAACACCTAACCCACCGCTAATTACAAGTCCAACTATAGCACAACTTCTACACATATTCGACACATATATTTTAACAGCATCTCCGGATCCTAATCCGATGGCTTTGGGATTGCTCGACCATAGGCTGAGGCAAAATCCCTGCTCGGCTTGCTCATGCTGGCAGCGGCGACACTTGCGAGAGTCGTTGTCATGCCCAATATGATACTCTATCCTAAAGGAACTCGAAGGTCCCGCCAAGGATAGAACCGCATATTGACACGCTTTTGCAAGGTGGATATCATTACATCGTACCATTACATAATAGTTGGGGATACATACAAAGGCATACAAATGCCATATGAATACATCAAACATCATACATGAGAACAACATCCGGCTACGTATGAAACACAAACAAAAGCTCAAACGACATCCACCCTGCTAGCCCAGGCTGCCGACCAGGAGCCTATGCCAAGATCGACGAAGAAGAAGAACAACTCCAAAACAAGTAAACATCGCTCTCACATCATGATCATCGCATTACATGTACCTACAACTGTTGTTGTAGTAATATGTGAGCCACGAGGACTCAGCAATCCCATTACCATGGGTATCAAGACGAGCAAAGCTTAATGGGTATGGAAAGGATAAGTGGTGAGGTTGTAGCAGCGACTAAGCATTGTATGGTGGCTAACTTACGAATACAAGAGTAAGATGAGGAACTACGCGAACGGTCGCAAACTAGTAATGATCAAGAAGTGATCCTGAACTACTTACGTTCAAACATAACCCCACCGTGTTCTCTTCTCGACTCACTCGAAAAGAGACCGTCACGGTTACGCACGCGGTTGGTGTATTTTATTTCGGGTCTGGTGTCAAGTTCTCTACAACAGGATATTAAAAAGTCACATCTTCCACATAACCGCGGGCACGACTCTCGAAAGTTTAAACCCTGCAGGGGTGTCCCAACTTAGCCCATGACAAGCTCACGATCAACGGAGACAATCCTCCATCGCGGGAACCTCCGATCAGACTCAGAATCCTGGTGCACAAGACATTTCGATAATCGTAAAACAAATCCAGCAAGACCTCCCGGCGTGCCAACACCCTGATAGTAGCCGTGCGTATCTTGTCTCAGGCCACGTCCGGATGAGCACAGCATACAGCAACTGAGACCCGAGTTTCCCGGGGGGAAGCCGCACACGACTCTAGTTTGGGACCAACACCATCAGCACTGGCCCCTTGTATGTAGAAAAGAATCCTTGGGTTCATGACGCCCTATGCCAATTAATTATTTAGTTCAGTATTATTATGGAAAATGTTAAACCAATGTTGGGCCTTGCTGGAAGAGTTTTATTCAAAGCGAACTGTCAATAGGGGCCCATAAACCCTCACCGTGTTAGGGACACAAAATCAAGGAACATAACACCGATATGACGGAAACTAGGGCGGCAAGAGTGGAACAAAACACCAGGCAAAAGGCCGAGCCTTCCACCCTTTACCACGTATATATGTGCATTAATTAAATAAGAGATATTGTGATATCCCAAGATATCCATGTCCCAACATGGAATAACCTGCAATGCACCTGCAACTAGCAACGCTATAAGAGGGGCCGAGCAAAGCGGTAACATAGCCAAACAACGGTTTGCTAAGATGGTGGAAAAAGGTTAGAGGCTATCATGTCGATTTGGGAGGCTTGATAAACAAGTGGTAGGAAGCGCGGCATAGCGATAGCATCGAGACAACTAGGAAAGCAAAGATAGTAGTGGTATCCAGGGTAACGGTCATCTTGCCTGAAATCCCGCTAGGAAGAAGATCGAGTCCATGAAGAAGACGAACCAAGCGTAGTCGAACGAATCCTCATGATCGCAACGAAATAGGAACTATCGAGAAGTTGCACAACCGGAAAGAAGCAAACAACAAGGTAAACACACAACACATAAACATGACATGATGCTCAATCAAGTATGATGCACGATAAGGCTATATGATGCTACTCATGGCAAGAGATGATGCATACAAGACCACACATCAAAGGAAGTTTAAATGAGGCTGGAAACAACATACAATAATTCCGGTAAGTCCTCATATGCAAATTTCTAAATTGATCCAGATCTGAATAACACATTGTGTTGAAGTTGTTAAACAGCAAGTTAAAGTGAACCATGATGATCTACACAGTTTTCTAGTCAAGTTACATATAAAGTTCATTTAATTCAGAGCTACGGACTAGAAGATATGAGCAAAACAAGTTAAACATGGCATTGATGCAAAATGCATTCAAACATCAAGCAAAAATGCTCAAACCAAGGATGTAACAAGGCAAGATGAAATTACATACAAAACCAAGCAAGTTTCATGTAGAGCATGCTCTAAACGGAGCAACGCTTCAACACATACACTCAATACAAGTTTCAAACACAATCTGCCCAAAACAGCAAGTAAGCACTTTGCAATCAAGGAAACAACATGATACAGGAAACATATGGACACAAACTAGATAGGCAATCAAAGTACAGATTACATACTTCAAATATCATTAAGGTTCAGGTTCATAGGCATCAAGATTAAACTAATATGATCAATGCAAGGAGCACAGATTATGACAGTGAAAACAGCGCATACATGTGAGCAGGAATAACATGTTGACATGTTGAAGGCATGAAACAAACATGCTACGGTGCAAGATCATGGCAAACAAAAGAATGACATTAAAGTACAGGTTAAACGTGGCAAAACATGGTTAGTAAGCACCTCCATATAACCTCTAGATCAATGGCAAACAAAAGAATGACATTAAGGTACAGGTTAAACATGACAAAACATGGTTAGTAAGCACCTCCATATAACCTCTAGATCAATGGAAATCATCAAGACAAGTAAGCAGGTCATAATAGATTCCCAGACACTGTGAAAAACAGAGGAAGGCTGAAAACAGATTCATGATGCATACTTTGAGACAACAAAAGTATATGCTACAGGAACATTTCATGGCATTAAAGGGCATGGCAAGCATGTACAGGTAGAGCACTACAAAACATGAACACTGTGCTACTGCTAGAAAACACTAGAACATGCTCAAAACATCATGGCAAGATTGCAAATGATAACAGATTCGCAGACTGGTGAAATAAACTGAACATGGCAGGAACATCGACAAGTAGACATGTTTGCGAGCTTGAGAAACTCACCACAAAGCATTTCATGGCATGTTAATGTAACCAACAGCAAGAAGGCATATTTGTGCAACTACTCATGTCAAGAACATGGCCATAGGATGCACAGAACACTAGCTACTCACATGGAAAAACTGAACTTACTGTTAACAGACTGACAACAACATTATTTAGCAACTTTAGAGCATGGTAATGACAAGCTATGACAGGCCATAATTGCAAACACGGGAATATATGGATAGAGCATAACAAGATCTACAAAACATCCTTACTGAGCATCTCCAGATTATGCATGGATTCACCAGTAGCATGAAGTTAACATGGCAAGGTAATGTAGCAGTCTCTGACTTGGCAGAAAACTTCAAGTCACTGAAATCAGCAACAACAAGTACCCTACTTTGTATGCTTGTGCTAGTCGCCACATGGCACATAAAAATGCATGGATTGCACCATTGTAAAGATGGCATGAATATTCTACTAAAACATGTTGACATGATGCTCAAAAGATAGACACACAAAATGATATGAAAGAGACAAATCAGCAAGTTATAATAACTTCCAGCAGATTATAACATTTAGCATTTTTGCAATGATGATTAAGGCAACAAGATGGACAGTAACATGCATGCAAACTATACCACCATGTAGAGCATTCAGAGATGAACAATTCTACATATCATACACGCAAATCGGATCCACATGCACAAAGTTATGACATGTTGAAGATGCACACATGAGATGGAACCACAGGGACTTAGTGAAAAAATATACCCTCCAAAAAGTCAACGGGGTCGTGGATCGGGTCGAGCTGGCGGATCGGGCCATGGGTCCGGGCGCGGAGCAGGCGAGGAGGACCCGGGCGGCGGCGGCTCGCCTGATACGAGGGCGAGGAGGTCGTCGGCGAGGTCGAGGAGGCCAGGGGCGTGAGATCCAGCCGGATCCGGGCTGGAGGGGACCGGCGACGAGGCGGCGCGTGCGGCGAAGCGGTGAGGCGGCGATGCGGCGTGGGCGACGTGGCGAGATGGGATTAGTCGGGAGGAGGCGGTGGACGCGTCCGGCGGCGTGGGCGGACGTGTCCGGCGGCGCGAGGAGAAGAAGGCTAGGGTTTTACACGTGATTGGAGGGGGAGATGCATTTTATAGGTGGAGGGAGTTAGGAGAGGGCTATTGAGGAGCGGTTTTTGCCCACACGATCGTGACCGAATGGCGAAGAGCATGGAGGGGGTTTAGATGGGCTTGCGGGCTGTTGTGAAGGGGTGCTGGGGTGCAAAAAGAAAGAGGTCTGGCGGTTAACGCGGTTAACCGTTGGGGCATCAAACGACCTCCAAATGAAACGAAATTTTACAGACGGCCTACCAGTGATGTACCAAGACCACTCGTCAACTCTCGGCCCATTCCGAGAACGTTTTTCTCTCGCTCATGAAACAAGATCTGGGAGGTGACGGGTGCGCGTGAGAGTGCCGGATTACGAAACGGACAACGGGAAAATGACCGGATGCAAGTTTTGAAAAACATGCGGATGAAATGCACATAATGACATGGCCAGATGCAACACACAAGCGAATGCCATGGGAACAACGACGAATAATTGGAAGACACCTGACGCATCGGTCTCGGGGCGTCACAGTCGTCCCCTTTTTGGAGGAGCTTCCATAGCCTTCTCTGTGCCCCTCTGCAAGCATCAGAGGAAACACTAGATCCAGTTCTTTGGATTGGACGGCGGCGGCGTCATGGCATCCCTTTCATGAAGGCGTTGTCTTGGGTGCTCGCCGTGGTGTTGGATTTCAAGATGTTGTGTGACGTGCTTGATGTGGATTGCTTTAGTGCTTCTCAGGGCGTGGGTATCTGAGGCGCAATCAGGGCCGTCCCACAGATATATGGGGCCCCGGGGCAAGACAAAAACAAGGGGCCCTTTTTGAAACACAAAAGCTCAGTTTTTCTTTTCAAAATTAATGTAAATATCTAGTACATAGCATAGATTGATTATCATTGGACTCTTAGACTGGCAGTATCACTATTTATCGATCAATAGAAGTGCATCGGGATAGTAATGAAACAATATAGCTTCACAAAGGATTGATTTCCTAATTATCAATACAGACATCAATTTTTCTGCACACCAAATGTCCTTGTAAAAACTGGTTGGTACTTAAATATTTGTGTTACCATGATATATAAAATTAATTGGATAACTTACAGCTGTTCTGGATCCTCCCCCAATATGCAATGTTTCTTTACTCCAAAAATTCTTCACCCAAATAACAAATTCACCTCTTCCAAACTGTCATGCATAAGGCATAGCAAAGCAAATTGAGTACTCTAGAAGAGTTCTAGTTTTGAAAAAGTTAACAGTAATTGATCCCTTTTGAGATTCCACTACTAGGCAAATAATTTCTTGAAGACATGTCACTGAACAAGCTTCATAAAACCGGTTAATAAAGGGATCAAAAGCACCTGGATTTTGATTGATGTGGATGTAGATGGCTTGATCCGTACGCCGCAGTAGTTAGCAGGAACAAAGAAGACGACACGATGAAGTGGATAAAATCTCTCCCTTCCCCTAGTCTCCTGCCTGAGCACTCTCACATTTGGATCCAATGAAGAACAGAAGAAGATCCATGCAGATGTAGCGGATGTGCGACGTTGAATCATGCGCAGAGCTACTTATCAACGAATGTTGGAATTGAAGAACGAAATTACAGGAAAGAAGAACATGTAAGTACCTTCCCGGTCTCTCCAAAGTCTAGGAAACGGGCAGGGACATTGAGAAAGGAAGGGGAGCTGATTGAGGAATGATTTGTGCTGTAGCTATCCTTTAATGGCCGGCCACGACTTCAAAATCGGAGAGGCATCGGAGGGGTGGCGCCTAGTCTGGGATTTGGCAAAGCAGAGGAATAGCCGGTCTGGGGTCCCGTGCTAACAGATTGATTATCAATCAATTCCTTCGTGAGGTTTGCCTAGTGGGCTTTTCCTTACACGGTTCGACGTTTTGTTTTTCGTGTATTTTTTTGGGGGGCTCTATAAAGGTATACTACCTGGGTCGGGGCCCCTGCCTCCTCGGAGCCCAGGGCGGGCGCCCTGTTTGCCAGGCCTATGGGCCGGGCCTGGGCGCAATGTACGACATCATTGGCCCATCCTCCTTGGCTCCTTCCTCCGTCCCGATCATGTCCTGCAGCCCACTTGCCGAGTCGTCTAGGTGCTTAAGGTGGGGGAGGGGGTACATCGGTTCGATTGGTGATCGGTTGTGGAGCCGTAGGCACGCAAGGGGGGTGCCTCGCGTTGGTCGCTACGCGGCTCGAGTGTCATGTGTCTCGTCTCGTAGCCTTTCCTGTTTGGAGTTCAGGCTTGGCAAATATTTCAACCGTGTTGTTTCCCTTTACCAACACTTGATGTGGTGCCCACCTCTCTTCTTTATGTAATGTTCACTCCATGTACTATTTTCTTCTACTTATTGATGAAAATATATGCAATCTCTGTATTCTGGGAGAAAATGAAGTTGGAACTTAATAAACTTACTACATTAGCAAATTTTCGGATTAAAGCTTGGACCATGCATAAATCGAAATGCAAAAGCTATACTGAAGTAGTAATATGAAAACATTGCGTATGTATATCGATATAAGTACATATCAAGAACATTAACAACACAATTCATGGTTTATAACAGAACTTACAAGAAACTGCGAGTACATTTGTACCAGATTCGGGAAACCAGATCAAAGCGTCAAATGCCTCTGAACGCGATGGTCGGTCGGCGTCGATGACGAAGACACGCCTATGAATCTGCGGACCCCGACGTCACTGAGAACCTCACGTGGTGGCGGGCTGGGATTCTGTCAGTGCCGGACGCGTCGGTCGACACCTTCGCAGACGACGGTCGTGCCACGTCACGCCGCACACCCTTCTTCAGCACGCTCTTCCGTATGCCGTCGCTGTCGAACATGAAGGCGGCGTGCATGGGCAGGCCGGTCTCATCGTCGTCTTCGCAGCCTAGAATGAGCTCCAGCGGTAGATCGAAATACGATAACGAGGCGGCCTCGTCGTCGAGGGCCAAGCCCCCCGAGGATCTCGTGGAGAATCGGCACTCGAACCGCTCGAGCGACACTGCCAGCGACATGGTGCTCTGCCGCGCCATGCTTGGATCGTCCGACCCTGACTCAGGCTGGACGGTGGCTGGGCCGTGGAACGTCGCCGACGGCAAACCCGATGACGAGCGCACAGCGGTTGCCGTGGGCGACGACGGCAGCTTGTTCCTCCTGCTGAGCCCTGGGAGGTAGAGGCAGCAGCTGAACGGCGCCCCTTCAGTGCCGTGCTTTCCCCTGCGCCGGCCGTCCTTGCCGCGCGCGTCCCCGATGAGCGGCACGTCGCTTCCCCATCGCTGCGGGGCGCTCGCCCTCCGCTCCGGGGATGAGAGGATGACGTCGAACTCGTTATCGGCCAGCTCCATCTCCCCGTAGGCGCAGGACTTGCTCCTGGAAGCATCCCTAGAGGGGCATGTGGTGTCCGCCACCGAGGAGGTTGCCAGGCGTGCCAAAGCAAGGTGCGCGTCCCACCTGGTGGGCGCCGTCGCCGCTGACGACAAGCGCGGGGATGCCGCGCCGGAGCACGGCACGCTGGCACTGGCGGACCGCGCGGGAGAGTATGCAGGCCGGTGGTGGTCGTCAACGGAGACGGAGGGGATGGGCAGCGGCTTGTCGATGTCGAGGCGGGAGAGCTGCCGCAGCGAGAAAGGGTCGATGCCGATCTGCCTTTCCTCCGGCTCTTCTTGCGACATGGGGCTGCGGGTCGCCATGATACCTCGCGTCTTGGCAAGGGCGTGGAGAAGAATTTGCTTATGGTAGGAACTAGCTACTTTGAGGAGCTCCGTGAGATTTGAGATTGAACCAATGGAGTAGCGGATGGCAGTCGTAGACGACATGGTATGCACGACAGCACGTACCGTGGTCGTGCTGGGGCACCACTCCTGGCTGGCTTTGCTGTCACGAGAGGTTGGGTTGATAGCGCGACTTTACCTCGAATGACACTAGTTTTTTTTCTTTCTTTTGTAAGGGCATCGTACGACGCGAGGTGGAAGGCAGCGGGCGCTTCTATATCTCGCGTCACTCGAGAGGAGCTTGCGACTCGCTGAAGCGCCTCGTTTTTCTTTTTCTGTTTTTCTTTACACTTTAATTTCCTTTTTTGATACTTTTGTTTACACTATAAAAAATTCAAAAATATATATTAAAATTTATACTTTACGTAATGTTTCGAAAAATGTTGACCATGTGCACAAAAATTGTATGCAAAAAATATACAATGTGTGTGAAAAAAATTGATCATGTATTTAAAATATAAAAATCAAGCTTTTGAAAAATATTCACCATGTATTCAAAAAATTGTTAAACTTTTATTTGAAAAGTGATAAATGTGTATAGAAAAAATGTTCACCATGTATTAAAAAAATGTTGAACTTGTATTTGAAAATGTAAAATGTGTATAGAAAAAATGTTGACCATGTATTTAAAAAATGTTGACCTTGAATTTAAAAAATATTAAATGTGTATAGAAAAATGGTGACCATGTATTCAGAAAATGTTGAACTTGTATTTAGAAAATATTAAATATGTAGATTAATGTTGATCATGTATTCCAAAAATGTTTAAATTGTATTTTAGAAATGTTAATCAAGCATTTAAAAAAGATGTTAAACATGTACAGAAAAGTGCTGACCATGTATTAAAAAATATTAATCTGGTATTTGAAAAATGTTAATCAAACATTTGAAAAATGTTAAATGTTTTTAAAAAAATGTATTAGATATGTAACACAAATTTGTATTGGAAAAGAGTGAAACATGAGAGATAACAAAGAATACCGATGAAGACGAGAAAGAAACAAACAAACCTGAAAAAAAACAAAAAAACAAATGAAAACCAAGAAAAAAATAAAGAAAACGGAGAAAACATAAAGAAAACCGAAGGAAAAAAGAAATAAAATAAAAGAACAGTGAAAACATAGAAAAGAAACGGAAAACAGGTGAATAAAGAAAAACAAAAAAACCTGTGGAAAACCAGCTCATTTCCTCTCAAGTAGGTTGCGCCCTGCAATATATCACTAAGCTCGAGCTAACTCAGTGGCTACAAACACAGCATCTCACCCAGGGGTCCTAGGACCGGTTCCTTATCTTTACCTTTTTTCTTCCCTATTTCTCTTTCAGCTGTGCATTAAAGGGGAAAACGCTATTCGCTGCTCGCTGCGGCGAATCAGAGATTCGCACAGGGCAAGGATGCTCAGCGACGAGAGATGGGCCGGCCCAGTTCCAGCTCTACACTGCACCCAACCGGTTTTGGAAACCTTCTAGTAGGTTCCGTCAACCCTGTTTTTTGATTTTTTTTTTCTTCTTTTTTTTTACATTTTCTGCTTCTTTTCTGTTTCTCTTTTTCTTTCATTTTTATTTTTCAAAAAATGTTCAAGAATTTCAAAAATATTCTAATAGATCAGAATTTGTTCAAAATTTTCCAAATTTCTTTCCTGCTTTCAAATTGTAATAGGAAATTTATAAAATATAAAATAATTCGGAAATTATTTAGAATAAATTTTTTGTCATGCAAGTTTCAGAAAATGTTCGGTAATTTCATGCAAGTGTATAATTAGAAAATTTGTTCAACATTTGACAAAATGTTTGTGTTTTCCAAATTAGTTCAGAAATTGATAAAAAATATTCGGATATTTCAAATGTTGTTCTTATTTCCAAAATTTGTTCAGAAATTCAAATTTTTGTTGATTATATATAAATTTCATCGCAAGCAAAAGGTGTCAGGTAATTTTAAAAAATGTTCGATTGGTTGAAAAAATTTCAGTAATTTCTAAAATTTTCGACTATTATTTTTTTCCTTTTGTAAAAAGAAATGTTCAGGAAATTAAAAAAAGATATAAGTTTTTATAATTTAGCAAAATAAACAAATGTCTTCAAAATTTGCTGGCTAGTTCAAAAAAAAATTCGAGGAATTTTGATTTCTTTTTCATTTTCAAGTAAAATTTGCAGATTTTTCAGAATATTTTTCCAGTTAATTCTGTATTATTGATTTGGTTTTTCGCCTTTTTAAAAAAAACTCAGAAATTCCCAATTTTGTTCATAATTGTTTCAGAAATTTCTCTGTGTTTTTGAAAATTTGTGCAAATAATTCAGAAAACTACACAATTTAGTAAACAATTAGGCTGCAGTAAATATCCCGCTCCAGTGAATTTCTAAACAGATTGTGCTAATTCTATTCACTAGAAGTCATTCGCTCTTGTGGCTAGCGTCACTTGTCGACGAGCTGTCATCACGAGTTCGAATCCTCCAAATAGCGCGTAGATTTTGTGGTTTTTTTTTGGCAGAATAAAGACAGTTAACTTGGTGCCTTCGAGTGGGCCAGCCCAATCTCGGTTTGGCTGTGCGTCGGCGCGCTGTTGGACGCAGTAAGCGTCCAATAGGAGCTCTCCGATAAAGGGCCGACCGATTGGTCGGGAGCTCCTAGTCGCTGCTTATTGCGGCAAACAGTCCTTGATTCGCACAGGGGATAGATGACATGGGCCGACCCATTTGCGGTAGCGCGCACTAAAAAATCAACTGAAGTGAACGTGCGAGGGAGAGTCGAACCAGCGACCGGCAGAACATGCGGGCGCGCTGTTACCACTACAGCAAGCTCACTTTAACAAAAAAATTGAAGCCCGACACTGAAAGAACGAGCGACTATGACAAAACTTAAACACTCATTCAAAAAAATCCCCCAAAAAGTATGTGAACTGGAGGATCGAACACACGACATGCAGAGAGTCAACGACATCGTTAGCCACTTTAGATCCTGTGATTCATTTTGCAAAATGGAAACCTAGTTTAAATAACGATAAGCACAATTTTTTTTTCAAATTGGAAGATGATTTATTTTTCGAGAAAGTAAATATTTTTTCCATAACGAACATTTTCAAAATTTAATATGTTTATAAAACACAAACATTTTGTGAAAACCCGAACATTTTTTGGGACTCTCAAACATTTTTGGAGAAAGAAGGAACAAAATTGAAGACAAGATTTTTTTTTCAAAACTATAAACAATTTTATGAAAATGCAATTGAAAAACGCAAATTTTTTTCGAAATTATGAAATTCCCGAACATTCTTTTAATGTGCGAGCAAAATCTTGAACACATGAACATCTTTGAATTTGCGAACATATTTTGACAAGAGGGACATTATTTCAAAAACATGAATCGTTCTCAAAAGTATGAACAATTTTTTCAACACGACATTTTATGAAATTCCCCAGATCTTTTCTGAAGTTGCAAACATTTTTTGAAAATTGCAAACATTTTTCGAAATTATGAACATTTTTTTGGAGATGCAGACATTTAAAAAATTCCCGAATTTTTTGAATTTGCAAATAAATTTGGAAAACAAAATCTTTTGAATTTGTGTTTTTAGAAACTAGAAAAAAATCGAACATTGCGTACTTTTTTTGAAATTAGGAACATTTTTTCCAAGACACAAACCTTTACAAACTTCCCCGAACATTTTTTGAATTTGCGAACAAATTTTGGAAATAAGAACATTTTGGAAAACAACAACAAGTTTTCTGAATTTGTGAACAAATAATGAAAACGGGAACATTTATTGAATTTTGAGAACAATATAAAAAATGAAACATTTTTTTAATTCCTGAGCAATTTCTAATTTGTGAAAAAAAATTTAAAACGCAAAGATTTTTTGAATTTGTGAACAAATTTTAAAATATTCATATTTTCAACATTTTGATGAAATTTTGAAAACTGGAACATATTTTGGAAACCAAATATGTCTTAGTTTGTGGACAAAATTTAAAAGGAGAACACTTTTTGAAATTTAGAACATTTTTCAAAATTAAGTGAACAATTTTCGAAATTATAAGTCTTTATGAAATTGCTGATTTTTTTTAAAATGGGGAAATTTTCTGAAAGACTTAATAAAATTTGGAAATTACATTTTTAAAATGTTGAACAATTTTTAAATTTGTACACCAATTTGACAAACAGAATAATATTCAAACACGCGAACAAATTTTCAATTCTATTATTTTATAAATTTACAAACAAAAATTGAAAACAAACATAGTTTTTGATACTTTAAACAAATTTTCAAAAAATTCAATCTGTTTTGAAATTACTGTACAGTTTTGTGAAGGAAATAAACTTGAAAAAAAGAGAAAGGATAGAAAAGGAAAATAGAAGAAACAGAGAAAAGAAAATGGAAAAACGAAAAAGAAGGAAATGGAAAAAGAAAAATAAAACACAATAGAAAGCCAAAAAACCCCAAAGGAAAGAACACAGAAAAAAAAACAGGTTTAGGAAACCTTCTAGAAGGTTCCTAAATCCGGTTGACTGCACCTATGTAAATCTTGAAGTGGGCTGGCCCATGTTTGTTGCTCGCGTCGCTGGCCTGTGCGGTAGCCCGACAGTTTGCTGCAGCTAGCGGTGAATAGGGATTTCCGGTACCTCCTACCTGTCGCATTCTGCGGCAGATTGGCAGGGTTTCGCACATGGTAGTCTTTGTCTTGGCCGGCCCACGCAGAAGCAACCGGTGGTGGAAAATAAAGCGCAAAAAACAGATGCCTCACCGAGGATTCAAACTCGCGACCCGGCTCTAGTAGAGACGGTAGCTAAACACTAATGCAGCGCTAAGTCTCTTAGCACTACGAAAACCAACATATAAAAAACATCCATTTTGTCGAACATTTAAGTAGAACTCTGAATACTTTCAAAAGAAATTCTGAACAATTTTCAAAATACACGAATAAGTATTCAAAAAATTACCCATTTTTTGGATTGGTAACCAAATTTCAAAACGGAAAGAATGTGTGAATTTGTGAACAAAATTTGAAAACCGGGAACCAGTTTTCAATTCCAATTTTTTTTACAAACATGAACAAATTTAAAAAGAAGAACCTTTTCGGATTTATGAACAAATGTCCAAAAATTGACCAATTTTAAAACAACATTTCTGACAAAAAGGACACATTTTTAGCATCTGTAAACAAAAAATTGAAAACCTGAAGAAAATTTATAAAAAGCGAACATTATGATCATTATTGTAATTTATAAAAATTAAGAACATATTTTCAAACAGGAGCATTTTTCAAATTTATGAACATTTATTGAAAGGTGAACATTTTTATAAAATATGTCAATAATTTGTAAAAAACATTATTTTTTTGAAACTTCTGAACAAAATTAAAGAAAAGGAACAAATTTTTTAAGTTCAGGACATTTTTTGAAATTTTGATCAAATTTTTCTTTCCCTATAATAATAAAGCACGGATTGAGTCTCCGGATTCACCGTCATAATACGCTTCTTCTCATAAATTTACGCTTTTAGTTTGAATTTAGACATATAGGCGAGGTGGTACTAATTAACAACTCCTTATGTTTTTTCCTTAATATAAACCCGCAGTCCTATTTTATTGATCTATTTGGGCCAATGAAGTCAGCCCATTACATCCAGCCCACCACTCTTGTTCGTTCGTTCATAGCATGTTCCTACCGACTCGTGAATAGAATCATACGGACTCTGAGAACCAATCCAATCGCCATCGCCACAAAGATGAATTAATCCTCTCGATTTCCTCAGATCGCATCTCGAGAATCGAATCAGAACAAATCGATAAACCTAAAGATCTGTCGGGTGCAAGGCTGCCGACCCGAGGCTCGCCGCCTCATGTACCATGGCTCCGGCCGGGAATCCGTATTGCTCACCGCCAACGATCTCGACGAGGGCCATGCAGAGCGACTGCTGCAGCTGGGCCTCACGTAGCATGGCGCCGGTAGGGAATCCATACTCGAGGTCGACCCAAGGTTCCTACGAATTTTGAGGAGAGACGTGGTGATGCTTCTGCTGTTGGGCCTAGCGCAGCCAACCAAACCAAGGGAAAACGAAGGCCACTGTGTAGATCCTGGCGTGTTCAGTGCCGCTTCCGGATGTGCCGGCGTTCATGTTGCTAGCGCAGCGGTGGAACGACGAATACACCAGCCACAAAATTGCAGTCTGATGCGTATATAAATTTGATGTAAGGGTTTATCAAGAGACAGAAAGGACATACAAAAACAAACATGTGCAGGGCGAAAGGCAGTATAGAGAGCAGCAGAGTGGCACAGAGGTCCAAGGAAACTCGCGGCCAATTCATACCTTTAACTCCGCTAATCGGATCAAATTGCCGGTGCTGATTGGATCACATTGTCAGTGTCGGTGTCGCCGGAGTGAACGCCTCAGCGTCCTACTTGCCTGGTGCTTCCGCCTCTGCCAAACGGATCCTCGAGTGAGATGCAACCGATCGCTTACATATATCATTGACTTGATCTGAGGGGAACATGCCAAGCCGCAACTCTCAAGCAGGAACTGTCGTCCTCTCTTTGCGTGTCTAGTTGCACGGTCTGCTCTATCTCCTCTCTTACTCCTGTTCTATTTGACTGTTAGCATTGTTATTCTTCTCCAGGCTTTAGAAGAGTACATGCCAGCTAGAATTCGTGAAAAAAAAGTTATTATCCAATCCTACAATGTTTTGCTTTGGTTTTCAGATGGTGTTTTTTGATTGATTCATCATGCGTGACGTTGCATGCAGTGATCTGAGAAATAAAGTCTGATTTATTTGTGCTAACGAGGACGACACAATGCTGAGGTAGGATGGGTTACACCTATGTTTAGAGATAAGGCTGAGATAAATGTTCAGAGTACGTTCATGGTCTGATTGCATAAGCATCCATGCCGGTGGCGTATGTTTGGTATGAGGTGGTGTATGTGCTGCACCTGATGGCCGTGGCGTGCCTCCTGTAAGCTAACTCCTTACTTCTTTGGAGGTCATACAGTGATGCTATGGGCACAGAGAATCTGAAGGTTAGTAATTTAGTACTTAGCTCTTCAATTCTTCTTCGATTAATAACATTGTTGATTTTCATGACTTAGTGTACTTCTAGGTGCTAATAAAATAAATCAACCATATTGGGCCATCTGCGATAGCTAAACGAACCATCTGAAAGTGGAATGCATTACATTTTCAGAGAAAATTTACAGTAGCACAATGTACAACATAAGGGGCATATAGACGATGTTAGGTTGAAAGAATTGTTAGCCTCAAGCTGTAAAAACATGACTATAAGAGGATTATACGAACTATAAGATGGACATACGTGTACAAATGATATTGTGGAATTTATTTGAGAGCACAATGGGCACATGTTTGTGCAAATTACTGGTGTAAGCAACTTTGGAGAGCTTGATTTTGACTTGGTTCGATAATTAAGAGATGTAGAAAGTTAAATTTAATCTCTAGAAATTCTGGTCGTAACTTTATTTATCATTTTGGGGGCACATTTTGTACTCTGCTCCATGTACAACAAATCACTGGATTCTCGAGACACAAAGAAAAAGAAATATCATATTGGTTTAAATTATTTTGTAATATTTTGGTTGAATTTATATGACTTTGCTCCTTAATTATTTACATTGATTTATTTACAACAATATGAGTGCTGCCTTCTAGAGGAGCATCAAGCTCTAACACTATACACTTGCTCAAGAAGATCGAAAGCATCAACACCGAGGAAGAGATGGAGGGAGAGAGATAAGTATTATCCCCGTTGCAACGCACGGGCATATGTGCTAGTAATTCTAAAAATAAAAATAGAAAGAGTGAAACCAATAAAAAAAGAATTACAGAACAAATAAAAAACAAAAAAGAAAGAGAAATACAGAAAAGAAATAAATGAAACAGAAAAAACTAAACAGAAAATAGAAATAGAAAAAGAAAAAACCACTAAGAAAAAACCGAAAACCACAGAAAACAGGTACAGGAACCTTCTAGAAGCTTCCCAAAACCGATCAAGAAACTTCTAGGAGGTTCCCAAAACCGGAAGCAGTAGCGCGTGAGTAATCTGGTAGTTCGGCCGGCCCACCATGTAAGCGAGCCGCTCGCTCTGTGCGAACCAGCGACAGTTTGCCGCAGGGAGCGGCAAATAGGTATTTCCATATAGGTCCAGCGGAAGGCAGCTTCGCTACAAGGAGCCCCGTGCTGGGCTGGCCCAGCAGGAACAGGGGTCTTCACGTTATCGTCATGTCGTCTTCACTCTAATTACATTTTTTTGCCTATTACTTTTTATTATTAATATTTCGAATAATGTATTTGAAAAACTTAATTTACTTAAAAAACAAAAACCATGATCTTGAAAAAAGGTTAAGATAGTCTAAAATGTTTCGAATGTATACAAAAAATGTATACCATGTGTGGAGAAAAGTAGACATCAAAATATACTAGGAAAATTGGCCGTGCGTTGCAACGGGATACAAAATTCACATACCCCTCTGCCCAATAGCACGGACATCTGCTGCTTCGTCTGTCCATGATTCTTTGGGATTCCGCTTTAGAGACGTAGGTGAATATATATTTAAAAAATAAACATAAAATGGTGCAACATATAGCTTTCGTCAACCTCGAGTTTTGGGACCCTCAGATCAAAACTCAAGTGAACCGTCCAATTCACCGATTCTCCATCACCTCGTGTTCTCCAAAAACACATCATGCCGGCAAAAAGTTCGAACCGACTGAATCCCAAGTCAATCCAGGGTGGGAAATCGGAGCACAGATCGAGGGTGATGTTGGTCGGTCGGAAAATCATGACGTCTATATCTTATCTTACACGCTAATGTTTACACTAATACAATAATACCCATGTAAGTCCCCTTTAAAATGCATGAATAGAAAGAAAATAGAGAAAGAAACGAAACGATGTGTAGAAAACATATACGACAGAAAAAGAAGAAGAAAATTGCAAACTTGTTTGGAATGCCACGTCAAAACTAATAGCTCGGCCAAAGTACAGTCAAAAAACACGAACCCCACCTGGTATCCCATCATCATCCTCTTTCCTCTATCCTCTCGCTCACCTCTGCCAGCTCCGGCTCTAGCTATAAATAGGCTGACCTTTTTATCTTTGCGGTATGAGAAGAGCGCAGTAGGTGGTGGAGCGTGTGAGGTCGGCATGTTGTTTGCCAATCTTCAGGCCATGCATGAGAAGGTGTCGCCGCCCCCGACACCGGTCCTCTATCCGGGCACGAACTGTAGTGTTCCAGCCACAAGAACGTTGCCCGACGTCGACTCGGGGTCCTCTGCCCCGTCTCAACCTCGTCCTCCCCGCTCGGCCAAGGGAGCTCGGTCCGGCCAGCTTCTCTATGCAGCCCACAATCTCCTCTTCCAATTATGAAGAAGAGCCCACAAACATTGTTTTTATCATGCATCATGCCCCCACACAATTTCCTCTTCCTTTAATGACCAGACCACAATTTCCTCTTCCTTTAATTACAATCAAGCTTGCCCACAAATCCCCAGCTTCCACGTTGGTACAAGTTGCACGCACGTATTTAAACTGGTACTATTGAATCTATTGTAGCGGGGTGGTACTAAAACACAAATAGAAACTTGCTCAGTTGGTTGTAGCCTTACGGATTACATGGTAAGGTCGTGAGTTCGATCCTTAGTACAGGACACAACACGCTCCAATATTTTTGCAACTCCCAGTGTAGGTGGGCCGACGGTCATGCGAGGCCCAAGTCCAGGAGCGAAACATCTTTCATGTTTAATAACCTACACGTAGGTTAGAATAGTACCACCTCGCATATAATAAAAATATGATATGGGTGAGGTGACAAAAAACGGACGAAATTACAGTGGTAAGAAGCAATAGCCCCTTTATTAGTAGGTATAGATATAGATATATAAGTAAACATGCCCGTGCGTTGCATCGGGAGAAGAAAAATCAATGAAAAATAGAAAGACCAGATGTTATATGCAAGACAGATGACACACGTCAATGGACTTATTTGTGAAGGATCGAGCTACCAACATTCATACACTGTTTTAAAGCTTGGGGCTTCCCGTGAATGGCAACACTCATTTAGTTCTACACCAGTCGACCAATGTAGTTGAAGGAGCAGCATCAAAAATCAACCAAAATGTTCAAAATAATTTAAAAATTGGTGACTTAGAAGAAAAACATGAATGCACATATCATTTGGCTTCAGATATTTAGGTGAGCAATCCAAAACAAACACAGACAACTATATTTGACCATAAATGGTAGAGTCACCATGGGAATGTCCAGTCTTGATGCCTTAGAAGTTAGAAGTTAAATGAAAATGAAAATTTGTGTAGTGGAGAACAAATTAAACTTATCTACATATAGTCTGCAAAACAAAGAACCTAGGAAAACATGCTAAGGATGGCAATTGAAGAATATAGGTGTCCATACCAATAACCTCTAAGCTAATATGGACGGTAGGTAGCTTCCTTCTAGAACATTGGATGAAGGACTCTAATGATAAGTGGTATCAAGGGAGGATGCTATGTTTTGTTCACAATCGTCAGTGATATGACTGGGCTTCATGTTGGAACCTCGCCACATTCATTTTATTTTCTTTGTTCGAACAGTATCACAAAGCCATTTGCAGACATGTGAAAGTATTTTTCTCACGAAGAAAGGGAGGGCCCTATAAATATAGACAAGATCATGTGAGCTAGTTCTAGCAAAGATATGAAAATATTGCAGAATACGAACACACCCTTGTGGTTTGTGGTGAACTATAACTGTAGCTACGTAGTAACTGGCACATAAATCTACTTATTTAGAATTATTTGCTACACAGTCTTAACGAATCAGGTTGCCAAATCAAGACATATTTCCCTTTGTAATTGCAATCACTGATTTCTGATTGATTTGAACATATGGTAAAATTAGTTAATAATCATATATATGAATAGAAAACATTTTGGTAGTACTATAGTTACAGATGTTTTTCGTAAGTATGGTTGTAATTGCAGCTGCTAGTTCTATTATATAAGGCAGGGCAAAAGGGTTGTATGACCATTAGAAATAACTACTTAAGTAAACAACCAGCATTGTATTGGTAGTAGTGGCTGCTGATGGCACCACCAAATCTTACAGCAGAGTTGCAATTCATATGAACATTATTGATGTGATTATTATTCTTGGAAGACGCACAACACAATCACACATATCAACGATGGCAGAACTCCGTAGTCAATCCACATTATAAAATCTTAGCTCAGAAACTTTAAATAGTTTGTTTAACAAAAATGTAACCTACTTTCACTGAATAGATATCAATATGTTTTGAGCGTAAAACCATCTGCACCCCAAGTAAATGACAATTACTCTAGCTCCCATGGCACCACCTTTCCTAATATGAAAACAATGTATAATCTAAGGAAATATGTGTGTTTCTTTTATATAACAGAACTGCTACCATGCTGCCCATGGATCCCATAGTACTGAACAATATGAACTAAATGACTAAAGCGACACAGAAGAGGAAACATATATTTTTGCGAATAAAGGAGGAAACACATTTGTTTTTATTCCAGAAAAAAGTACCTAAGTTTCTAGGACATTGTTGTAGGTCAGTTCTCTTGCAGCACTATCTGACAATCGCAATATTACAGTTTATTCTGTTACTTCAGCTAAGATTTTCGATTGAACAGCTGACTGTAATATTAAATTTATTCACTCAAGCATTAAGTGTTTTAATTATCCCAGAACAACAAACTATCATCAGACTGTCCCAAAAAAGTGCGGCTATGTGCTGACAGTGGCCATTCATAGGAGATAAGACATGAGCTTATTAGCAGCTGGCCGGTATGCAGTTAGGCGCTGCATGCTATGATTTCTCCGTTCTTAATATAACTACATGAAGCAATTGGCTCCAAAGCTTATAATCTGATGTATGCTCATGTCATCAGTTTCTCATCTGATCTGAATCTGAACATTATGTTATCTCACGCTTAAAATATCTTGCATCTACTAATTGCATCCATGCATCCAACTTCAGGGTGGAAGAAACACATACATAGAATTACGGTTGGAAGAAACAAACCTGAGGATATCAGTACCATAGTTTTTAAGGCGGTAAGGCGACCTAAGGCGCTGGGGGGCGCCTTATCGCCTAGGCGACGCCTAAGAGTCTAAGGCGGACGCCTAAGCGCCTAAGGCGGGCATATTTGTAAGGCGCTGGGGGGGGGGGGGGCCCCTTATCGCATAACCGTTCAAGGCGGGATGCCTTAAAAACAATGCTCAGTACACCTCAAATTTACCTGTGAGCAGCGGCAGAAATACGTACCCAGAATTCATGGTAGTTAACTTGCTGTTGGAGGAAGCTGGTGATCCAGCATGGTCTTTTACCCCGTGGAGGAAAAGAGATCAGATCAGATCACTGCATCTGGTGAACCTGAGCTACAGGCTTGCTTGGAAAATTGGAATTAGTACTACCACAACTAATTATTTGTTATATCCACATGAGGTGAGCAGAGGAGAGCTACAGGAGTACTAAACCACAAAGATTGCTCTGGTTTTAATATAATCAATCAACCAGAATGTACAAAACATGATCAGTGTACAAATGAAGACTTTCACATTAGTGCCACCCTAGTAGGAATTAGTTTAATTAAGGAACAATACAGTTGACAGTCCATGACGCTGCATGTGAATGGCACAGCTAATTGATCAAATCCCTGTGACATGCACTCTAGCTAGGACATCTCTGAACAGAGTTTCAGTTTTCTCACGCGCTAGTGCAGTAAGCAGCAAACTGGGCATCAAATTCGTGAGGAATAAAACTCACCATGGCTGGACAGTACAGCTACAGCATGAGAGAGATGGAGGGGGCGCTACCTCGACGAGCTCCATTGCGTTAGAGCAGAGGCGTCCCGCGAAGATGCACACGGTGGTCTGCGTGCGTGAGGAAAACGCAACAGGGAGAGGCTGAATTGAAACGAGGAGAGGGGAAGAGAGAGGCAGGGAGGAGAAGAGGGACCTTGATGAGCTCCAGCGGTGAGGAGCACGAGCTCACCGGTGGCCGAGCTCGCACGCCCCGCATCGGCACCTCGGCCGCATGTACCCTGGCTGTCCGGCGGCACGAGATCCCCGTTCAGTCCAGCGGCCTCCTCCTCACCCCGATCCTGTCAAATCCCACCGCCTCACCAACACCCGCAGGAGGAGCAGATCCCACCCGCGGAAGGCAGTCACCAAAACCGGCGACAGGCAGCGGTGACGCCAGTCGCCACCGCAGCATCGAGTTTCGCCGGCGGGGGAAGGACGCGTTGGAGTGGGCACTTGGGGTAGGGGTAGGATCGACGGAGGGGCAGGTTCCGGCGGTGCGACGGTGAGGCGGGGTCCGACGGCGCGCAGCAGCGTGGCAGAGGGTGGCGGCGCACTGGAGGTTGAGATGAGATGGGAGGGGTCGTGCGGGATCGCGGGTGGAATACTGAAAAGGGCATACTGAAAAGGACAGGGTTCGTTTTGCAAAACCGAAACGTTTTCCCACATCCACTTAAATAGGGATGGCGGGTTTAATTCCTAAAAGTCACAGGGACCTTTGTGTAAAAACGCCGCGACGGTGAACCCGAAGACTCAACCCGCGCTTTATTATTAGGGAGAGATTTTTTAAATGATAACCATATCTAAAAATGTTACACGTGTATAAACAATGTTCATTATGTATAGAAAAAATATACAATATATATTAAAAGAGAGTTGACAACAAAACATATGTTTTCTTAAATAATAATCATTTACTTGAAAAAATGTTAAACATGCATAAGATAAATGTTTCTTATGTATATGAAAAGTGTACAATCTGTAAGAAAAAAGTAGACATTAAAATATACATCAGGAAAAATGTTAATCATGTACTTGAAAAAGGATAAGTGTGTATAAAAAATGTTTCTTAGCTATAAAAAATATGTTTCTGATGTATAAAAAAATGTAAAAGTTGTATGAAAAAATTAGACATCAAAACTTATATTTGAAAAAATGTTAATCGTATTTGAAAAATATTTACCGGGTCTAAAGAATTGTTCCTGCTATATATGAAAAATGTATAATCTGTATGAAAAGAAGTTGAACTCAAAACATATATTTTAAAAATGGATAATCATGTATTTAAAAATGATAAAGTATATAGAAATGTTTTACATGTATATAAAAATGTATAATGTGTATGAAAAATGAAAATAGGCATCAAAAATATATTTGAAAATAATCATGTAGTCTAAAAATGTTAAACGTGTTGGAAATATGCCTAGAGGCAATAATATTGTATCATTATATTTTTCATGTTTATAATTAAGGACTGTTATATCTTCCAAACATTCTGATTATAGGAATAGATCAGAATGAACTGTTCCATCCCTCCAAGCACACGATTTCTTAGCAATCACTAATTTCATCTGCGCGTTGCGTGTGCATCTCCCCTGCCAAATAAAATCAAACACCTCTGCTGGTTTGCATGCATGCGAGGGTTAGAAAGATCCTAATTAGATGCATGCATGAAAAAAACAAAACTGATGATGTCATCAGATACTTTTCAAAAACCGAGAATTCAAAATGGTTTGTAGCTCAAACCGTCGGTCGGATTGAAAAGTTGTCTTTACATAAAAGATTTGTCGCGATGTGACATTTGAAACTAGATCCCATGTTTATATGTTTTGATGACTTTTTTTCAGGTCAAAAGTTATCACGCCTGGACTACGTAAGTTATCATGGCTGCAGTACATAACTTGTCATGATGTTTACACTAAAGTTACCAGGGGTATGTTTTGACTAATTTTTTTCTAGGTAAAAAATTACTATGACATTTGTAGGTTAATTATCAGGTCTGCAGTACCCCCTTCTAGCATCGGTGTCTTTCCCCGGGCCACAATGATGAGGTCCACGTGCGGACACAATAAAGTCTGCTTATAAACAAAACTTTGCGGCTCGTGTCGACTTAGTCCGTTTAGGTGCCGAGCTAAGTCGATACCAGACCGTACCGTTGGCCACCTATGATCAGTCCTGTGTTGCGTAAAATACCATGCTATTTATGTAGAAGTTATAGAGGGTATGTTTTTCAACAACTTCTTTCCCACGGGTCAAAGTTACCGTAGTGTTTGTACGGAAGTTATGGGGTAAACGATTGAATATTACCATGTCATCACACAAAAGTTATTGGAGTTATGTTTTTCAAAGAAAAACCCCCTATTCAAAGTTATCACGGTGTTTGTATGTGAGTTAACAGCTCTGATGTGCGTATATTACCATGTTATTTATACGGAAGATACCGGATGTATGGTTTTCAACAAATTTTATCCCGGGGGCAAAGAGTTACCGTGGTATTTCTACGTGAGTTATCAACTCTGTTGTGCTTATATTACCATCCTATTTACACAAAAGTTATCGAGTCAAATGGTTAGCTTAGTGTTTGTACGTGAGTTATCACATTTGTTTTGTGTATATTACCATTATTTACACACAAGTTACCGGCCTATATTATTCAACATATTTTTTTTCTCGGATAAAGAAGTTACCATGGTGCTTGTACGCGAGTTATCAGATCAGCGGTGCATAAGTACCATGCTATTTTTATTCAAGTTATTGGGGTATGTTTCAACACTTTTTTCTTGGGTCAAAACTTACAACGGGTGTTTTGTATGTATATTATCAGGCCCGCGGTGCGTCCATTACCGTGTTATTTATACAAAAGATACCGGGATATTTTCAAACAACCTTTTTCCTAGATCAAAGTTCAGTTATCTCCTCTAGAATCATGATATGTTTTATTCCTAAAAAATAAGGTTGATGTAGGGTGGAAACCCTAGGGCCGATCTTTCACGATTTGGAGGTGATCCTATGAAGAACATGAAGAACACGAGGGGAAACACGAGGGGGAAAACACTCAAATTGACGAGATCCAATCACACATATGCTAGATCCATGAACATAGAGAGTGATATAAGATCCAAACACAACAAAGGACGATACAAGAGGTGGTAGTTCTTCTCCGTGAGGAGGTCTTCCCGTTAGGGGTCTTGAATCCACTCTGTGATATTCTCCGTAGAGGTCGTGAACTCCGATGGAGAAGGGATCAAGTGGATGAGCATAGCTCTATCTCTCAAATGATCTATCACATTGCTAACCCTAATAAGAGGAAGGAGAAGGAGTATATATAGTCTAGGGTCACAAAAGGGTACATGGGCTTCGGCCCAACACACTGTCAGCACACAGGCGTTGGACGTCCGACAGTTATCGGTCGTCCGGTGGCTCGCGAGGGTCCAGACGTCCGGTACTTGTCGGAAGTCCGACGGTTTGGCTCGGGATGGTTGGCGTCAGATTTCTGGCCAGTGTCGGATGTCTGGGGTGTCGGTCGTCCGGTGGTCTCCATACTTCTAACGTTTTGGTTCTGTGATGGTGGTGCCGGTCGTCCGCAGGGGCTCGGTCATCCGAGGGATCGAGCGTGTCGGTCGTTCAATCAGTGTCAGTCGTCCGGCCGCTGGAGCGTGCGCGAGCTAGGACTCGGCTGGCTGGCTGGAGCTCCCAGGCTTCGGACGTCCTACACATACCGATCGTCCTGTGGCTATAGATTCTTGGTAGCTCTTCCTCTTGGTTATTGTACTTGGTGTCCTCGCCGTCTTGTACGTTGGGTGTAGTTGTACCGTGGCCTTCCTTCAAGTACCTGATCACACAGAGGTTCTCCCCTTGAGGTAGTAGCCATGTCTCATATGTAGAAAGTGGTAGTTCAGAGAGGAGCGAGTTCACCTTAGTTTCAATAGCCTTTGCTCAAGCTCTTGTCATTGGTCCAAGTGGTGTCGTGGGGGATGTAGGTAGATCCATGGGGATGACCATAGGATTCTCCGCATCAAAGGTCTTTTTGGTATGCACCACCGCACATGCCTCTCCTAGTGGAAAAAAATTCTAACTATCTCTAATCAAAACAATATAGGAGCTGAAGTGGCTGATGAATACTATACAGGCTCAACATTAAGGTGAGGATCAAATTCTGCTGCCAAAAAAGTCTTTGTGAGAGTATTAAGTGATGCATGTGGGATGGACCACGGGAGTAAAGAGACAACCATAGGTAAAATTTACACAAGAAAACTAGACCTAACCATGAAACGAAAAATGACAGGAAAAATGGGAAAACTGAACAATTAGCTAGTCCAGTTTCCAGTTTTGTAGAAAGAATACTGAAAGTGCAACTAATCCCCAGGTGGTTTTGGTAATTCATAACAACATATATCTCATTGAACTAATGTCCATTCAAGATAAATATTTCAGGATGTTCAATGATTGGCATGGCATGAACTAGAGATGTGGATCCCTCAAAATGCTAAGGACAAGGATTAGCAAAAGCTCAAGACTCTACATTTTGTTCAAGTGATCCAAGATCACATTGAGTCATAGGAAAGCCAATACTATTAAAAGGGGATGAGGTGTTGCTTAATGATCTATTTGCTCAAGTTCTTAGTGATATTGCTCCAAAACCCTCAGCCACTTTCTCTACCCAAATATGTCCAAACCCTAATTTCCAACTCAGCCACACCGATATTTCTACCCGGAGCCACCGAGTTCATCTGGACTTAGCCACTGTCAAAACCCTAACAATTCGGTTCCACCAATATGGATGTCGGTCCCACCGAGATGACCTTTCCATCTCTTTGTTTCTTGTTGCAATCATTTCGGCCCCACCAAGATGTTGCAAGCGATCTCATGAAGATGGCTTGACTGATTCTCTGTTGCCTTGTTGCTTCACTTTGGTCCCACCAAGATGCAATCGGCACCACCGAGATGAGGTTTGCCCTAAGCCCAAGCACATCGGTCCCACCGAGTTGTTCCCGTCGGCCCCACCGAGATTCCTAATGTTCATATTTTTACACAGATCGGTGCCACTGAGTTTTCTGATCGGTGCCACCGAGATGGGTCAAAAGTGTGTAACGGTTGGATTTTGTGTGGAGGCTATATATACCCCTCCACCCCTTCTTCCTCATTAAGGAGAGCCATCAAAACGTGCCTACACCTCCACCATTCATTTTCTGAGAGAGAACCATCTAGTCATGTGTTGAGATCAAGAGTTTCCATTCCTACCATTTGAACCTTGATTTCTAGCCTTTCCCAAGTTGCTTTTCACTGAAATCCTTCTTCCACCATGGCAAAATCTATGAGAGAGAGTTGAGTGTTGGGGAGACTATCATTTGAAGCATAAGAGCAAGGAGTTCATCATAAACACACCGTCTATTGCCTTTTGGAGAGTAGTGTCTCCTAGATTGGTTAGGTGTCACTTGGGAGCCTCTGACATGATGTGGAGTTGAACCAAGAAGTTTGTAAGGGCAAGGAGATTGCCTACTTCGTGAAGATCTACACAAGTGAGGAAAGTCCTTTGTGGGTGATAGCCATGGTGGGATAGACAAGGTTGCTTCTTCGTGGACCCTTCGTGGGTGGAGCCCTCCATGGACTCGTGTAGTCGTTACCCTTCATGGGTTGAAGTCGCCATCAATGTGGATGTTATGATAGCACACCTATTGGAACCACACCAAAAATCTTCGTGTCTCCATTGCGTTTTCCTTCTCCAAACCCTTCCCTTTACCTTCATACACAATGTTTTACATTCTGCTACTATACTCTTAGAATTGCATGTGTAGGTTGATTGCTTGACTTTTCATAAATGCTAAGATCTGCCCACAACTAAAACTGGGAAAAGGAAAGATTTTTATTTGGTCAAGTAGTCTAATCACCCCCTCTGGACATACTTTCAATCCTATAAGTGGTATCAGAGTTTGATCTCCATAAGCCTTGATTTCCATTGCTTTGGTGATCATAGCCTTGGTTTCACAACCTAGGAGAGTATGGCATCTAGTGAGGGTAACTATCACCGCAGAGGTCCTTAGTTTGATGGTACAAGTTTTGCTAGTTGGGAGCATAAGATGAAAATGCATATTCTTGGTCATAACCCCACCGTTTGGGTTGTTGTTCGTATTGGCTTGCAAGGTGAATTCTTTGAGGATGTTAGAGAACCGGATCGTGAAGCAACCGCGGAAGAATTGAAGATGTTGCAATACAATGCTCAAGCTTGTGATATTCTCTGCAATGGATTGCACCCCAAGGAATTTAACAAAATCAGCTACCTTGAGAATGCAAAGGAAATTTGGGATACTTAAGTTGATATGCATGTAGGTGATATCCCACAAGTATAGGGGATCAATTGTAGCCTTTCTCAATAAGTAAGAGTGTCGAACCCAACGAGGAGCTAAAGGTAGAACAATTATTCCCTCAAGTTCTATCGACCACTAATACAACTCTACGCACGCTTAACATTCGCTTTACCTAGAACAAGTATGAAACTAGAAGTACTTTGTAGGTGTAAAGGGATAGGTTTGCAAGCTAATAAAGAACATGCAAATAAAAGATAGGGCCTGTTTACATGAAGAAACAACTAAGGTAGTTTTAGTAGAGAGCTTTTTGTCACAAGAAAGTTATTTATCCCTAGGCAATCGGTAACTAGACCGGTAATCATTATTGCAATTTTATACGAGGGAGAGGCATAAGCTAACATACTTTCTCTACTTGGATCATATGCCCTTATGATTGGAACTCTAGCAAGCATTCGCAACTACTAAAGATCATTAAGGTAAAACCCAACCGTAGCATTACAAGGTATCAAGTCCTCTTTACTCCCATACGCAAACAACCTACTTACTCGAGTCTGTGCTTCTGTCACTCACGCCACCCACCATAAGCAAGTCATGAATATATTGCAAACCCTACAACGGGGATCCCTCACGCTTGCGCGACACGGATAGCACCATAGGACAACACCAATAATAAAACATACAACTCAAACCAATCACGATCATCAATCAACCCACAGGACAAAACGGATCTACACAAACATCATATGATAGCCATACATCATTGGGAAATAATATATAGCGGTGAGTGTCAGTGTCAAAACCGGTAGATCTCGGGTAGGGGGTCCTAAGTTATGTGTCTGAGGATCAATGGTAACAAGGGACAATAAGGACACGATATTTACCCAGGTTCGGGCCCTCTTTAAGGAGGTAAAACCCTACGTCCTGGTTGATTATATTCGGTGTGTGTATAAGGGTTACAAGAGTTGATCTACCTCGAGATCGTAATGGCTAAACCCTAGCTGTCTAGCTTATGAATATTCTGATGATCCCTACGGACTAAAACCCTCTGGTTTATATACACACCGTTGGGGCCTAGGGTTGTATAAAGTCGGTTTGCAGAGGAAGGAAATAATACACCCCGGCACTAAACTTGCCGTCCATGCACATAGGAGTCCTACCCGGACACGGGGGATAATGTTCTGCTTTGTCTCCACGGCCCAACATTCCGGCCCATATCGAATAGACGGGACACCGAGGACCCCCCAATCCAGGACTACCTCAGTAGCCCCTGAACCAGTATTCGATGACGATGTGTTCGGCATGAAGATTGTCTTTGGCATTGCAAGGTGGGTTCCTCCTCCCGAATATTTTAATTAGGCCTCCTGCATAAAGGGATCGTGTACAGCTCTGCACAATTAATACAACCCTTAGCCACAAAGGCAAGGCGTCCAAATAGAAACAGTGTCTTTACTGACAACTCTTTTGGCGAAGCGTCACACTTGAATTTTCAACACTTCTAACCGTTTTCATGCTGCTTGCTTTGCGTTTTGAGGCACAGCCTCCAGTGGCACGTCTCGTCAAAATAGAGATCATGCCCGCCCATTACGGGATTCTCATCAATATGATTTTGGGTAATCCAACCGCACCTTACACACGATCTCGTTGGGAGCGGGCTAGTTTTATGGCTTCAGAGGGGACGCTTGGCATTTTCACCGGCCATAAAAGGGTAAAGACCCCTCCTTTTTCTTCATGCCGTCCTCTAGCTTCTGTCTTCTAATCTCCAAGCTCCAGCGCCCACAACTCCGACCTCCTCCACCGCCACCACCCTTCCCAGCAATGGCCGGGTCCAGCTCCAAGGGCAAGTGGGAGGCCTCCAACTTCACCGAAAAGGATGTCAAGGATCTCCGGAGCACGGGCTATCTGTCCGCGGACATCGCGCATAGGATTCTAGATAAAGACCAAGTCATTCCTATCTACGGGGCCTGGTGAGAGGGTTGTGTTCATCCCCCATTTCCTTCGGGGGCTGGGATTTCCCCTCCACCCCTTCATCCGGGGTATCACGTTTTTCTACGGGCTAGATTTCCATGATCTAGCCCCAAATTCCTTCCTCTACATATCGACGTTTATTGTCGTGTGTGAGGCTCTCCTCCGCATTACCCCACACTTCGGCCTGTGGCTCAAGGTCTCCAATCTGAAGCTGAAGGTGGTCGACGGACAACATGCAGATTGCGCCGGAGCTGTGGTAAGCAAGCTCCCAAATGCCATCTGGCCCAAAGGGGCATTTGTATAAACATTCAAGGTATAGCAGCAAGAATGGTTCTATATCACCGAACCCCATGACGCCACCCTGGTGGCCACACCAGATTTCAGATCTGGACCCCCTGTGAGACTCACCTCATGGACTGCCAAAGGCCTTGACTGGGGGTCCAAATCGAAGGTGAAGATGCTCTAGAAGCGCATCTCCGACATGTTGGGTGAGAACACCGGTCTCACAAACATGATTCAGGTGATGCTCTTTTGCCGCATCCTTCCCTGCCAGCTCTGGGCCTCCCCCATGTGGGAGTTCAGTCCGGAGGAGCCACGGATCCTAAAGCTCTTCTTCGGCACTACGCACAAAGATATATGGAAGCAGTTCTTCAAGGCTCATAAAAAGTGGCCGAAGAAGACCGAGGACATCGGACTCGACATCGAGAACCCGGGCATGGCAGTAAGAATAATATTTCCGAAGACCTATCCAGTCAATATCTCAGATATAACAGAAATTATATTGCCTGCTTTCCTCACAGGTCTGGATGGCTAAGGCGGAGCGGACCAACTGTCCGACACCGCTGCCTGAGGACCCGGCCACACCCCAGCTGTCACACCCACGATGCGGCTATATCTCCCACGTGTCGAAGCACGACTTAGAGGCATAACCGCATAGTAGGCATGTCGCAAGAGGGGTAATCTTTACACATCCCATGTACTAAATAAGAGAGGGATAAAGAGGTTGGCTTACAATCGCCACTTCACATAAATATAGCATACATCATCCAAAATACAATCAAGGTCCGACTTCGGAACCAAAATAAAGAAAGACCACCTGAGGGAGTCCTGGATTAGGGGGTGTTCGGGTAGCCGGGCTATACCTTCAGCCTGACTCCAGGACTATGAAGATACAAGATTGAAGACTTCGTCCCGTGTCCGGATGGGACTTTCCTTGGCGTGGAAGGCAAGCTTGGCGATGCGGATATTCAAGATCTCCTACCATTGTAACCGACTCTGTGTAACCCTAAACCTATCAGGTGTCTATATAAACCGGAGGGTTCTAGTCCGTAGGACAACTTCATCATACAACAATCATACCATAGGCTAGCTTCTAGGGTTTAGCCTCCTTGATCTCGTGGTAGATCTACTCTTGTACTACCCATATCATCAATATCAATCAAGCAGGAGTAGGGTTTTACCTCCATCGAGAGGGCCCGAACCTGGGTAAAAACATCGTGTCCCTTGTTTCCTGTTACCATCCGCCTAGACACACAGTTCGGGACCCCCTACCCGAGATCCGCCGGTTTTGACACCAACATTGGTGCTTTCATTGAGAGTTCCTCTGTGTCGTCACTTTTAGGCCCAATGGCTCCTTTGATCATCAACAACGATGCGGTCCAGGGTGAGACTTTTCTCCCCCGACAGATCTTCGTCTTCGGCGGCTTCGCACTGCTGGCCAATTCGCTTGGCCACCTGGAGCAGATCGAAAGCTACGCCCCTGGCCATCAGGTCAGGTTTGGAAGCTTAAACTACACGACAGACATCCGCGGGGATTTGATCTTCGACGGATTCGGGCCACAGCCAAGCGCGCCGCACTGTTTTGAGAGGCATGATCTTGCTCTGCCGCCGAACAGTGCCCTGGAGGCCGCACGCGCACCGGTTCCTACCCTTAATCCGGAGCCTATTGCACCAATCGAGGATGAGCGGCTGGACGTCACCTCAGGGGCTACGATCTCAAAGGCGATCGAGCCGAACGTCAACCCCGCGTTCTGTGTGACTCGTGACTCCGAGGATCCGGATTCCTCTCCGGACTCCGAACCCCCCGCGCCCCTACCGATCGAATCCGATTGGGCGCCGATAATGGAGTTCACCACAGCGGACATCTTTCAGCACTCGCCCTTCGGCGACATCCTGAACTCACTAAAGTCTCTCTCTTTATCAGGAGAGGCATGGTCGGACTACGGTCAGCAAGGATGGGATGCGGACGACGAAGAAATTCGAAGCCCACCCACCACCCACTTTGTAGCCACTGTCGACGATTTAACCGACATGCTTGACTTCGACTCCGAAGACATCGACGGTATGGACGACGATGTAGGAGACGAACAGGAACCAGCACCTGTAGGGCGCTGGAAGGCCACCTCGTCATATGATATATACATGGTGGATACTCCAAAAGATGGAGATGGCGATGGAACAGCGGAGGATGACACCTCCAAGAAACAGCCAAGGCGCCGGCGTTAGCGGCGCCGCTCTAAATCCCGCCAAAGCAAAAATGGTGATTCCGGCACAGGAGATAATACTACCCCGAATAGCGCCGAAGAACACCCCCTATAGCAAGATTCGGCACAGGAAGATGGAGAAGCCAGCCCTCATGAGAGAGCGGTAGACCGAGAGGTTGAGGATGATAACTATATGCCTCCCTCCGAAGACGAGGCAAGCCTCGATGACGACGAATTCGTCGCACCATCGGACCCCGCCGAACAAGAGCGTTTCAAACACAGGCTTTTAGCCACGGCAAGCAGCCTCAAGAAAAAGCAGCAACAGCTTAGAGCTGATCAAGATTTGCTAGCTGACAGATGGACCGAAGTCCTTGCAGCCGAAGTGTATGAACTCGAACGCCCCTCCAAGAGTTACCCAAAGCGCAGGCCACTACCCCGATCAGAGGAGGAAGCACCTACATCACCAGTGCACGACATGGCTGACCGGCCACCTCGCGGCCGCGACAGAGAGGCCTCTCGGCCCTCCACCCAAGCCATGCCCCGGCGTCGTTCAACCAAGGCACGGGAAAATGCGCCAGACCTGCGGGACGTACTGGAGGACAAGGCAAGACAAACAAGATCGATCTACGGATCGAGCATGCGCCCCACGGCATGTGACGGTGATCTTCATTCCGGATACAACAAATCCGGCCGGGCCAAACACAATAGACATAGCTCCTTCGAGCCGCGTCGTGATATAGCCCAGTATAGAGGCGCCGCACACCCATTATGCTTCACAGACGAAGTAATGGATCGTAAAATCCTAGAGGGTTTCAAACCCGTAAACATCGAATCATATGATGGAACAACAGATCCTGCGGTATGGATTGAGGATTATCTCCTCCATATCCACATGGCCCGCGGCGATGATCTACACGCCATCAAATACCTCCCGCTCAAACTTAAGGGACCGGCCCGACATTGGCTTAACAGCTTGCCAGCAGACTCAATCGGTTCTTGGGAGGACCTGGAAGCCGCATTCCTCGACAACTTCCAGGGCACTTATGTGCGACCACCGGATGCCGATGACTTAAGCCACATAATTCAGCAGCCAGAGGAATCGGCCAGGCAATTCTGGACACGGTTCCTAACAAAAAAAAACCAGATAGTCGACTGTCCGGACGCAGAGGCCCTAGCAGCCTTCAAGCATAATATCCGCGACGAGTGGCTTGCCCGACACCTGGAACAGGAAAAGCCAAAGTCCATGGCAGCCCTCACGACACTCATGACCCGCTTTTGCGCGGGAGAAGACAGCTGGCTAGCTCGCAGTAACGACTTAGCAAAGAACCCTGGTAATTCGAATACCAAGGACAAAAGTGGCAGGACACGTCGGAATAAGCAAAAGCGCCGTGTTAGCAGCGACAACATCGAAGACACGGCAGTTAATGCCGGATTCAGAGGCTATAAATCCGGTCAGCAGAAAAAGCCATTCAAAAAGAATACTCAGGGCCCGTCCAGCTTGGACCGAATACTCGACCGCTTGTGCCAGATACATGGCACCCCCGAAAGGCCAGCCAATCACACCAACAGGGATTGTTGGGTGTTCAAGTAGGCAGGCAAGCTAAGAGCCGAAAATAAAGACAAGGGGCTGCATAGCGATGACGAGGAGGAGCCCAGGCCGCCGAACAACAGTGGACAGAAGGGTTTTCCCCCACAAGTGCGGACGGTGAACATGATATACGCAACCCACATTCCCAAGAGGGAGCGGAAGCGTGCGCTACGGGACGTATACGCGATGGAGCCAGTCGCCCCAAAGTTCAACCCATGGTCCTCCTGCCCGATCACTTTTGATCGAAGGGACCACCCCACTAGCATCCGTCACGGCGGCTTCGCCGCATTGGTTCTCGACCCAATTATCGATGGATTTCATCTCACAAGAGTTCTCATGGACGTCGGAAGTAGCCTGAACCCGCTTTACCAGGATACAGTGCGGAAAATGGGCATAGATCCCTCGAGGATTAAGCCCACAAAAACGACCTTTAAAGGCGTTATACCAGGTGTAGAGGCCAACTGTACAGGCTCAGTAACACTTGAAGTGGTCTTCGGGTCCCCGGAAAATTTCCGAAGCGAAGAGTTAATCTTCGATATAGTCCCGTTTCGCAGTGGCTATCACGCCCTGCTCGGGCGAACCGCATTTGCAAAGTTCAATGCGGTACCGCACTACGCATATCTCAAGCTCAAGATGCCAGGTCCTCGAGGAGTAATCACGGTCAACGGAAACACCGGACGCTCCCTCCGTACGGAGGAGCACACGGTGGCCCTCGCAGCGGAAGTACAAAGCAGCCTTCTTAGGCAATTCTCCAGTGTGACCGTTCAAAAGCCAGACACTGCCAAGCGCGCCCGGAGTAACCTAAAACAAGACCGCCTGGCACGTTCTGAGCAGGCGTAGCAATGCGGCCCCAACCCCAGCCCTCGCGACATAGCGAAACCAGTGCCTCGCGTACATAACTACGCTCTTGAAATACCATGGGCGCAGGGGAAGGGGCACAATAACGGCAAAACCAAAATACGGCTTAAAACGTACTAGGGGCTGCCGAATTCCTTTTTTTAATTTTCTCTTACTTTCAGGATTCCATACTTCGGATGACCTGTTCGGCAATTCAACTGCCGCACAAACGATGCAAGATCCAGGGAAGCAGACAAGCCATGCCGCATTATGGAACTCCCAGGTGGTCTCTGTTGCGAGCAGTATACCTATTTTGGCATACAATTCCGCGGCCTGCTCCTGGCCAGGACATGTTAAATAGACCAATATCTTTTGCTTATCGCACTACTTGTATCGTTCTGCTTTGATAGCCGCCTTTCTACTAACAATGCATAGCTTTTTGTCTATTTTTTGCATTATCCTCCTTTCATATATATGTTTATTAAATGACATGTTGCACCTGTACACCATGGTACGGCAAACACGCCAGGGGCTTCAGTACCCCTCAATATGGTGTGAGAAGCCCGTACACTTTCACAAGTGCGGCACCCCGAACTTATAACACTATATGCATCGGCTCCGAATCATGATTTGGGTCAATAGTTGGGTTTGCCCGGCTCCTATGTTTTGGTGCCTTACGTTCCGCTATATCGGCTAAGGTAGCACTAGGAGAACCACTGCGATTGTGCCTCAGTTGATCTGGGTTAAGCACCTCAGTGGAGAAAGCTAAAACTGACTGTCATGATGAGGCGAGAGACCGGTCGCTGTTCGAGAGGTTTTTCAAGTCCCTAAAGACTTATGCCGCTTCGAGCGAGGAGCCGGCTTTGTCCGGCCAAGGCGTGGATAGCGCCCCGAACTCGGTCTTCCGAACTAGGGGCTTCACCGAAATTTAAAATTATAGAGTTCTATGGCTAAGTGAGAGTGTTCAAGCATTATAGTCCGATTGCCTGGTTCGTTGTGCTGAGCGCCTCCCTCGGAGGACCCAACTATGGGAAAAAGAGCGCTCAGGTTTATCCCGAACACCCCAGCACTAGTGGCATGGGGGCAGAAGCCGACGACTGGCCATCTCTCAATTTTTTGATAAACGGCCGCACAGAAAGTAATATTTTAAATTCAACAAGCATTGCTTAGCGCATATGAACAAGTTTTCAGCGCACAGGATAAACACGAGCGAGTTCATTCAAAAATTACATCCTTGGTACACTCATCCGCCACAAGGCGGGCACCCGCAAGAACATCCTTATAGTAGTTCTCGGGCTTGCGATGCTCCTTCCCCGGCGGCGGCCCGTCCCTCACAAGCTTCTCACCGTCCAGCTTACCCCAGTGCACCTTTGCACGGGCAAGGGCCCTACAGGCACCTTCGATGCAGACGGAGCGCTTGATGACCTCGAGCCTTGGACAGGCCTCCACCAGCCGCCGCACCAGCCCGAAGTAGCTCCCAGGCAGGGCCTCTCCGGGCCACAGCTGAACTATGAAGCCCTTCATGGCCTGTTCGGCCACCTTGTGGAGCTCGACCAGCTGCTTCAGCTGGTCGCTCAAGGGCACAGGGTGTTCGGCCTCAGCGTACTGAGACCAGAACACCTTCTCCGTCGAGCTGCCCTCTTCAGCTCGGTAGAATGCGGCGGCGTCGGATACGCTGCGGGGAAGATCTGCGAATGCCCCTGGAGAGCTCCGGATTCGGGTAAGTAACAAGTAGTTCACTTTTATATTTCTGCTTTGCATAAAGAATGCCTTACCCGCTGCTATCTTTTTCATCTCCTCCAACTCTTGGAGGGCCTTTTGGGCTTCGGCCTTGGCAGACTTGGCAGTCTCAAGGGCCGCCGCAAGCTCGGATGCTTGCGTCTTTGACTCAAGCTCCAAACTCTCATGTTTTTTCATGAGAGCCTGAAGCTCTTACTGCACCTCGCCGACCTGGGCCTCAAGTTTCTCTCGCTCGGTGCGCTCCATGGCCGCTTTCTTTTCGGCCTCGAACAACGCCTGCTTAAGGGTCGCCACCCCAGTCGTGGCCCCTACAATAAGCAGTACAATCTTGCTATTTTTTGCAATCACGTCTTTTTATAGGCACTTTTTCTGTAAGGTATTTTCTTACCTTCTTTCTCCTCGAGCTGCCGCTTGACAAGGCCGAGCTCTTGCTCGGTCCGCTCGAGGCCCAGTTTCAGGGCACCCACCTCCGCAGTCAGTGCGGCGGTGGCTAGCAGCGATGCCTGCATATGCATATTGATTCTTTGTTGTTAGACTCTTGCGAAATTTAGTAGATCCTCTATTCGGCTTTTCTTTCTGAACGCCAAACAGAGCATCAGGGGCTACTGTCTATGCGGTTATATTCTTACATATTTTTTACTTACCTCGAAGCCTGTTAGAAGGCTAGTGCAAGCTTCACTCAGTCCGCTCTTGGCGGACTGAACCTTCTGGATCACTGTACTCATAATAGTACGGTGCTCCTCGTCGATGGAGGCGCCGTCAAGCACCTCCAGCAGATTGTCCGGCACCTCCGGTTGGACGGAGGCCGCCGGCTCAGAAGGCTTGCTCCTCTTGGAAGGAGTTCGCCTACCGCGGTCCGGAACTGTTGAAGATTCCGGCACGGTGTCCGGCACAAAGCCGGACTTGGAGCCCTGGGGGGTCTTGTCCCCTTTACTCCTAGGGTCCAGGAGGTCGCCTTGCGGCTCCTCCAGGACCACCTCCTCCTGCCCCGGAGCTTGTTGCGACGCCACTTCAGCGTCATCCGCAGTGCGGGGGGAGACAGCGGGCGGAACTGAGTTCACGTCCGATGAATCCAGGGAGCCGCTCGACGACTCGTTGAGTTCGGCCCGGGGCGGGCTGCATAATTATGTTCGACATTAGGGAAAGCTGTGCGACAAAGGAACGTCATGAGTTACTCTGATATCCAAATGCTGACGATTTCGCCGGACGCTTGGCCCTATATGGCCACTCCTCTTCGTCCTCTTCGGCGTCGGGGGAGTAGTTCGGCGGAGGGGTCTTCCTCTTCCTGGACCCTTCGGCCTCCCCCGTTGGGGCGGCCTTCCTTTTCTTTCCTCCCCCCGCTGGAGGGGGAGAGTGTTCTTCTTCCTCCTCCTCGTTCTCACGGGAGGAGAGCGTCTCGGACTCGTCGGATGATGAGTCCGACACCACCACATTACGGGTACTCTTTCGAGTCCCCGTGGCCTTCTTCTTCTTGGCCTTCTTCTCCGGCACCACATAAGGCACCGGAACCAGCAGCTTCACTAGGAGAGCAGGGGCTGGGTCTTCGGGCAAGGGAGCCGGACAGTTAATCGATCCGGATTGCGCCTGCCAAGCCTGTCAAAGGTGAGGGAGTTTAGATCCCACATAGAGTCCAACTATGAAGAAACTTAACATCCTGTAAAAGGTGAAAATAGCTTACCTCGCTAGCGTGACGCTGCGAGCTGTATCCGCGGTCCTTGGAAGCGGATGTGGGAGCCTCGGCGCCTTTTGTTAGCACCTTCCAGACGTCTTCATACGTCGTGTCGAAGAGCCGGTTAAGGGTTTGGTGCTGCGCCAGGTCGAACTCCCACAGATTAAAGCCCCGTTGTTGACACGGGAGGATCCGGCGGACGAGCATAACCTGGACTACATTGACAAGCTTGATCGGCTTGCTCACCAGGGACTGGATGCATGTCTGCAATCCGGTCACCTCTTTTTCGTCGCCCCACGACAGGCCCGTCTCTTTCCAGGACATAATCTGCGTGGGGGGTCCGAATCGGAACTCGGGGGCTGCGATCCATTTCGGATCGCGCGGCTCGGTGATGTAAAACCACCATGATTGCCACCCCTTCAGGGTCTCCACGAAGGAGCCCTCGAGCCATAGGACGTTGGCCATCTTGCCCGCCATGGCGCCTCCGCACTCCGCCTGGCTGCCGCGCACCACCTTGGGCTTGACGTTGAAGGTCTTGAGCCAGAGGCCGAAATGGGGGCGGATGCGGAGGAAAGCCTCGCACATGACGATAAACGCCGAGATGTTGAGGATGAAGTTCGGGGCCAGATCATGGAAATCCAGGCCATAGTAGAACATGAGCCCCCGGACAAATGGGTGGAGTGGGAAACCCAGTCCGCGGAGGAAGTGGGGAAGGAATACTACCCTCTCATGGGGCCTTGGGGTGGGGAGAAGATGCCCTTCCTCGGGAAGCCGGTGCGCGATGTCCTTGGACAAGTATCCGTCCTTCCTTAGCTTTTTGACATGGCCCTCCGTGACGGAGGAGACCATCCACTTGCCTCCCGCTCCGGACATTGCTAGAGGAGGTCGAGGTAGGAAGTGCGGACTTGGGCGCTGGAGCTCGAGTGCACAGGAGATGGATAGGCAAAGGAGGAAGAAGGCGTAGGTAAAAAGGTGGATCCTTATCCCCTTATATGGGCGGATGCGGTTGTGCGTCCCCACCAGCCTAGTAAAACTCGCTTGCCTCCCAAGCGCCGTGATAAATGGCGCAGTTGGGTTACCCACGTCCGTATTGATGAGAATCCCGTAAAAGGGGGGACACGATCTCTGCTTTGACAAGATGTGCCAAGGAAACCGCCTCGCTAAATGTGTTGAGGTGGAAAAGTAAAAACGATTCGAGTAAAGGACTTGGCCGTAGTGTGATGTCACGCTGCGGAATACGTCAGCAGATTAGATTTGTGTTGATATTATTCTCTCTATGGCAATATGTGGAAACTTATTTTGCAGAGCCGAACACTATCCTTGGTGTTTAAAATCTTCTTGAAGGACTTGGAGGAGGAACCCGCCTTGCAATGCCGAAGACAATCTGCGCACCGGACTAGTCGTCATTGAAGCCTGGTTCAGGGGCTACTGAGGGAGTCCTGGATTAGGGGGTGTTCGGGTAGCCGGACTATACCTTCAGCCGGACTCCAGGACTATGAAGATACAAGATTGAAGACTTCGTCCCGTGTCCGGATGGGACTTTCCTTGGCGTGGAAGGCAAGCTTGGCGATGCGGATATTCAAGATCTCCTACCATTGTAACCGACTCTGTGTAACCCTAACCCTCTCCGGTGTCTATATAAACCGGAGGGTTCTAGTCCGTAGGACAACTTCATCATACAACTATCATACCATAGGCTAGCTTCTAGGGTTTAGCCTCCTTGATCTCGTGGTAGATCTACTCTTGTACTACCCATATCATCAATATCAATCAAGAAGGAGTAGGGTTTTACCTCCATCGAGAGGGCCCGAACCTGGGTAAAAACATCGTGTCCCTTGTCTCCTGTTACCATCCGCCTAGACGCACAGTTCGGGACCCCCTACCCGAGATCCGCTGGTTTTGACACCGACACCACCCCTATTGCTAGATCCCCGATCGCCCCGACTGGGCTCCACTACTGATCAACTGGAAACGAAACAACACAACGAACACGATCTTCATCGATCTCCCACCTGAGCTGGGTTGCGTCACCTGCACTGGTATCATCGGCACCTACAACTGTTTGGAAGTATCTGTGAGTCACGAGGACTCAGCAATCTCACACCCGTGAGATCAAGACTATTTAATCTTATGGGTAGGAAAGGGTAGTGAGGTGGGGCTGGAGCACTAAGCATATATGGTGGCTAACTTACGCAAAAGAGAGCGAGAAGAGAAGCAAAGCACGGTCGAGAAGCTAAAAGTGATCCTAAAACTACTTACGTTCAAACATAACACAAGAACCGTGTTCACTACCCAGACCCCGCCGAGAAGAGACCATCACGGCTACACACACGGTTGATGCATTTTAATTAAGTTAAGTGTCAAGTTTTCTACAACCGGATATTAAAAAATTCCCATCTGCCCATAACCGCGGGCACGGCTTTCGAAAGTTCAAACCCTCCAGGGGTGTCCCAACTTAGCCCATCACAAGCTCTCACGGTCAATGAAGGATATTCCTTCTCCCAGGAAGACCCGATCAGACTCGGAATCCCGGTTACAAGACATTTCGACAATGGTAAAACAAGACCAGCAAAGCCGCCCGAATGTGCCGACAAATCCCGATAGGAGCTGCACATATCTCATTCTTAGGGCACACCGGATGAGCCAGACGTCGGGTTGGCATAGACCCTGGTTGCCCAGGGGGCGCGGGACATCGCTCAGGTTGGACCAACACTTAGAGAAGCACTGGCCCGGGGGGGGGGGGTTAAAATAAAGATGACCCTCGGGCTTCGGAAACCCAAGGGAAAAAGGCTAGGTGAGGCGAATGGTAAAACCAAGGTTGGGCCTTGCTGGAGGAGTTTTATTCAAAGCGAACTGTCAAGGGGTTCCCATAACACCCAACCGCGTAAGGAACGCAAAATCAAGGAACATAGCACTGGTATGACGGAAACTAGTGGGGCAAGAGTGGAACAAAACACCAGGCATAAGGCCGAGCCTTCCACCCTTTACCAAGTATATAGGTGCATTAATTAAATAAGAGATATTGTGATATCCCAACAATAACCATGTTCCAACATGGAACAAACTCCAGCTTCACCTGCAACTAACAATGCTATAAGAGGGGCTGAGCAAAGCGGTAACATAGCCAAACAACGGTTTGCTAGGACAAGGTGGGTTAGAGGCATGGCATGGCAATATGGGAGGCATGATAAAGCATGTGGTAGGTATCGCGACATGACAAAAGAGCGAGCAACTAGCAAGCAAAGATAGAAGTGATTTCGAGGGTATGGTCATCTTGCAAAAACATGAGGAAGAAGGAAAGGAGAGGTGATGATACATGGGACATATGCATAGGGCAAGCAACAGTGAAACATGCATGAATATGACAATGCACATGAAGTCATGATGAAATGCAACAAGCAAAAATATGACAATGACACTCATCAGGATCATGGCAACAAACATATGAAACACATGACGATAACGAAAATCAATGGATGGCAACTAGAGCATCGGTCTTGGGGCGTCACAACTCTCCTCCACTTACAAGAGGATCTCGTCCCGAGATCTAGGATGGCACCGGAGGGAAACGGAAAAGGAAGAGAAGAGGTAAAACTAAGTTGCTTCTTTGACAAACGAGTGAAACCAAAGAACCTTGTGAGATTGAACAAATTGGAAGAAAGAATACAACAAAGATGAACAAAGTTGAAAACACTCCGGTTGGAAAAGGAAGGTAAAGAATATGAGCTTGGCAAAATGAAAGCACTTGGATGAGAGTCCGGTTAGAAGAGGAATGATAGACACAACTCTCCGGTTAAACAAGATAGAGAAGGAATAAGAATGATATAATTTGGCCAGCACTCCGACTGTAAATGGGAGGAATTGAACATGATCTTGACAAGATGAGAGGATACTTGAAAAGAGGACACGACACTCCGGTTAAAAGGATAAGCACGAAAAGAACACGATCCTCATCATTCTAGATGATGAGGGAAAAGAGCAACATAACAATGCCTCCGGAAGAGAGAATAGAAGATAGATCATTGGAATGAAAGAATGGAATGGAATGAACGGAGGGAAACAAGATCTTGAGAGAGCACGCTTACAACAAATGCTAGAACGGAGTTGCTGGATTATCAACAACGAAAGGATAAGCTTGATATGGGCTTATGGAATACATCTCAAAATTATGAGGTGAAATTCTGCCGGTAACGGAAACAATAGATTTGATTGAGAGCACCAAAGAGATGAAAATTTTCTTCCACCAAGATGATAAAGAGATAACTTGGATCATTGATAAGCACCACAATAACAACATTCCGAATGGAAGGCTTTAGGTGAAATCTATACCAAGATACTCCAACAAAGAATTATTATGGGTTGAAACAACTCCTAATCAAAAAGAAAATGATGGTTTTACAATATCTCATTCCTGACAACTTGTGAAACATGAAACACGAAGGGAAATTGTCAAGAATGACATAACCCCACCTGAAAAGATAAGGTAGAAGGAATTTCACTTCGGAATGCAAGATGAAGAATACTTGAGCTCCTCTGAAAAGAATCTCGATGAACACTTCGAGAAGGAATTAAATCCTTGATGAACCACCATGTAGAACCTGCATGAAGAACTCCGGTAATAAAAGAATGATCAAAAGAAGTGAAGGATGAAAAGAATAAGATTGAGGCCTTGCAATGATTAGATGAAGCTTTGAAATGATATAACCGAGAAAACATGGAACTCAGGAAAAGAAAGATGAACAATTGAAAACGAGAATTTGATTAACCTCCGGAATAAGGAGTTGAATATACTCGATGAAACAATAATAAGAATTACATTATGCTTATCCTTCACCAATTTAAATTGATGACAAGCAACAGATTTTTGCATACTACTTATTCTCGTAAGAAAGATTAAGATAGATATAGCGCCAACTTGAAGAGGCCTTCAACGAACCACCGGTAGTATTTGGAGACAACGAATGAATTGATATGATAATGAAGGAAGAAGAATCTTTGAACAAACCACCGTAAGAATCGAAGACGATTGTAGAAAAGAGAATGGCTCTCCGGAAGCATTAAAATGCATGAAGATACTTGAGAGAATTTAGATACAAGATGACGCAGTGATCACGACCTGATTAGAGAGTACTTGAATGATGCACCGGTATGATTTGGAGAACAAGAGTGATGACCCACAAGTATATGGGATCTATCGTAGTCCTTTCAATAAGTAAGAGTGTCGAACCCAACGAGGAGCAGAAGGAAATGATAAACGGTTTTCAGCAAGGTATTCTTTGCAAGTACTGGAATAAATGGTAACAAATAGTTTTGTAATGCGATAATTTGTAACGATCAACAAGTAAAAAAAGTAAATAAAGTGCAGCAAGGTGGCCCAATCCTTTTTGTAGAAAAGGACAAGCCTGGACAAACTCTTATATAAGGAAAAGCGCTCCCGAGGACACACGGGAATATCGTCAAGCTAGTTTTCATCACGCTCATATGATTCGCGTTTGGTACTTTGATAATTTGACATGTGGGTGGACCGGTGCTTGGGTGATGTTCTTACTTGAACAAGCATCCCACTTATGATTAACCTCTATTGCAAGCATCCGCAACTACAACAAAAGTATTAAGGTAAACCACCTAACCATAGCATGAAACATATGGATCCAAATCAGCCCCTTACGAAGCAACGCATAAACTAGGGTTTAAGCTTCTGTCACTCTAGCAACCCATCATCTACTTATTACTTCCCAATGACTTCCTCTAGGCCCAAATAATGGTGAAGTGTTATGTAGTCGACATTCACATAACACCACTAGAGGCTAGACAACATACATCTTATCAAAATATCGAACGAATACCAAATTCACATGACTACTAATAGCAAGACGTCTCCCTTGTCCTCATGAACAAACGTAACTACTCACAAAACATAAACATGTTCATAATCAGAGGGGTATTAATATGCATATAGGATCTGAACATATGATCTTCCACCAATTAAACCAACTAGCATCAACTACAAGGAGTAATTAACACTACTAGCAACCTACTAGCACCAATCCCGGACATGGAGACAAGAATTGGATACAAGAGATGAACTAGGGTTTTGAGAGGAGATGGTGCTGATGAAGATGTTGATGGAGATTGCCCTCTCCTGATGAGAGGAGCGTTGGTGATGACGATGGCGATGATTTCCCCCCAGGAGGGAAGTTTCCCCGGCAGAACAGCTCTGCCGGAGCTCTAGATTGGATCCGCCAAGGTTCCGCCTCGTGGCGGCGGAGTTTTGTCCCGAAAGGTTGCTTCTTAATTTTTTCTTGACGAAAGACTTCATATAGGAGAAGATGGTCATTGGAGAGCCACCAGGGGGCCCACGAGGCAGGGGGCGCGCCCTAGGGGGGGGGCGCCCCCACCCTCGTGAGAAGGGTGTGGCCCCCCTGGTCTTCATCTTTGGCGAGGATTTTTTATTATTTATTATAAGGTGTTCCGTGGAGTTTCAGGACTTTTGGAGTTGTGCAGAATAGGTCTCTAATATTTGCTCCTTTTCCAGCCCAGAATTCCAGCTGCTGGCATTCTCCCTCCTTATGTAAACCTTGTAAAATAAGAGAGAATAGCCATAAGTATTGTGACATAATGTGAAATAACAACCCATAATGCAATAAATATTTATATAAAAGCATGATGCAAAATGGACGTATCAACTCCCCCAAGCTTATACCTCGCTTGTCCTCAAGCGAAAAGCCGAAATCGAAAAATATGTCCACATGTTTAGAGATGAAGGTGTCGATAAAAATAAAATACGGACATGAGGGCATCATGATCATTCTTATAACAACAGCTTATATAATTTTTGTCATATGATCTCTAATGCTAGAGTAATAATTCAATCACAATATCAAGTACGAATCGTAAACTTCATTGAAAACTAACAAACTACAATCTCGGTCATTGAAGCAATTGCAATTTATCATAACATAGGAAAGAGTCAATGTATAAGAGCTTTTCAGCAAGTCCACATACTCAACTATCATATAATCTTTCACAATTGCTGACACTCACGCAATACTTATAGGTGTGGAGTTTTAATCGGACACAGAGAAAGATATTGGCTTATAGTCTTGCCTCCCAACGTTTTACCTCAAGGGTAATGTCAACAGTAATAGTTCATGAAAACTCACATCCAGTTAGCCATATATACCGAGATCTTTCCAACATATTATGCTTTCCAAAGGGTAAAATGTAAAAAGGAAACGTGAAGATCACCATGACACTTGCATAAGGTAGAAGATAATAATAAAAGGCCCTTCGCAGAGGGAAGCAGAGGTTGCCATGCGCTTTTATGGTTGGATGCACAAAATCTTAATGCGAAAGAATGTCACTTTATATTGCCCCTTGTGATATGAACCTTTATTATGCAGTCCGTCGCTTTTATTACTTCCACATCACAAGATCGTATAAAGCTTATTTCTCCCACACCAATCAATCATACATATTTAGAGAGCAATTTCTATTGCTTTGCACCGATGACAACTTACTTGAAGGATCTTACTCAATCCATAGGTAGGTATGGTAGACTCTCATGGCAAAACTGGTTTAGGGGTATTTGGAAGCACAAGTAGTATCTCTACTTGGTGCTAAGAATTTGGCTAGCATGAGGGGGAAAGGCAAGCTCAACATGTTGGAGGATCCAAGACAATATAATTTATCTCAGATGTAAGAAAACATAACCCATTACGTTGTCTTCCTTGTCCAATGTCAACTCTCTAGCATGTCATATTTTAATGAGTGCTCACAATCATAAAAGATGTCCAAGATAGTATATCTATATGTGAGGACCTCTCTTTCTTTATTACTTCCTATTAATTGCAATGATGACCAAAACTATGCTTGTCAACTCTCAACAACTTTTACTCATCATACTTTTTCTATGTGAGCTCATTACTCTCCATGAGATCCATATGATCTCTTTGTTTCTTTTTATTTCTTTCTCTTTTATTTTATTCACTTAGGATCATGGCAAAATAATCAAGCCCTTGACTCAACACTAATATTTATTATATAGCTCACGGACTCGATTATATAGAAGGATAATAAAGCAAAACTCACAACTAGATCATGCCATAAACTTTATTCTACTAGATCAAAATACTACTAATAAGATTGAACTAAGGAAAACGGTAAAGATAAAAGTGATGGTGATACGATACCGGGGCACTCCCCTAAGCTTGGCTGTTGCCAAGGGGAGTGCCCATACCCATGTTGTTATATCTCCTTGGTTGGTGAAGAAGGTGGAGGTGTTGTTGATGATGGATAGTCGCACATCGAGCGTAGAAGGTTTTCTAACTTGCGGATAATGCCCTTGAGTGTGAAGATATGCTCCTTCAACAAAATATTTTCATGTGTGAGATACTTATTTTGTATACGAGTCAACTTAATCATCTTGAAAGCTTCAATTTCTGTAGGGGTAAGAAGATTATGATCCAGTTGAAGGGTGTCTTCTATTGCTGGAACTTGGTCCTCCACGGCCTTCTTGATCCCTTCATCCTTGTTGATCTCCATAGGTTCTTCTCTCTTCAGCTCTATCTTCATTAGCCAAGCATCGTTGCCCTCATGGTTGGAGGAGGAGGGAGACGACATAGTGCCTGGCCTTGACAACCCTGACAGAAAACAGCTCGAAACAAAGACATGAGATTTTTGCGTGATACGGGAGTCAAAACCTTCGGGAGAATATAGTGAATTTTTGCCGACCAAAATACGTATCGTGCAAGAAAACGGAGTCCGGAAGGCACACGAGGTGCTCACGAGGTAGGGGGGCACGCCCAAGGGGGTAGGGCACGCCCTCCACCCTCGTGATGCCCTCGTGTCCTTCCCGGACTGCTATTTAATTTTCTATTTTTCTAAATATTCCAAAACGGAGAAATATTGCCTTAAAAATTGTTTTGGAGTCGGTTTACTCACCGTACCACATACCTATTCCTTTTCGGAGTCTGAAACGTTCTGGAAAGTGTCCCTTATGTATTCCTCCGGGGTTACGGTTTCAATGATATTGGTTTCAACATTTATGGGATTACCTGAGATATAGCGTTTGATTCTTTGACCGTTTACCACCTTCGGATTTGTGCCTTCGAAGTTGTTGATTTTTATGGCACCGGAACGATAGACCTCCTCGATAACATAGGGGCCTTCCCATTTAGAGAGAAGTTTCCCTGCAAAAAATCTTAAACGAGAGTTGTATAGCAATACATAATCACCTACATTAAACTCACACTTTTGTATCCTTTTGTCATGCCATCTTTTAACCTTTTCTTTAAACAACTTGGCATTTTCATAAGCTTGGGTTCTCCATTCATCAAGTGAGCTAATATCAAATAACCTCTTTTCACCGGCAAGTTTGAAATCATAGTTGAGCTCTTTAATGGCCCAATATGCCTTATGTTCTAGTTCGAGAGGTAAGTGACATGCTTTTCCATATACCATTTTATACGGAGACATACCCATAGGATTTTTATATGCAGTTCTATAGGCCCATAATGCATCATCAAGTTTCTTGGACCAATTCTTTCTAGATATTGACAGTCTTTTGCAAAATTAATTTGAGTTCTCTATTACTCAATTCTACTTGAACACTAGACTGTGGGTGATACGGAGATGCAATTATATGATTGATGTCATATTTAGCAAGCATTTTACGGAAAGCACCATGAATAAAATGTGAACCACCATCAGTCATTAAATATCTAGGGACTCCAAACCTCGAAAAAATAACTTCTTTAAGCATTCTAATAGAAGTGTTATGATCATCACTACTAGTTGGAATATCTTCTACCCACTTAGTAACGTAATCAACAACAACTAAAATATGTGTATATCCATTAGAGGCAGGAAAGGTCCCATATAATCAAAGCCCCAAACATCAAACGGTTCAATAACAAGTGAATAGTTCATAGGCATTTCTTGACGTCTACTAATATTACCAATTCTTTGACATTCATCACAAGATAGGACAAACTTATGGGCATCCTTGAAGAGAGTAGGCCAATAAAAAACGGATTGCAATACCTTATGTGCAGTTCTATCTCCCGCGTGGTGTCCTCCATAAGTTTCGGAGTGGCACTTGCGTAGGATCTGTTCCTGTTCATGCTCAGGTACACAACGTCTAATAACACTATCTACTCCTTCTTTATAAAGATGTGGGTCATCCCAAAAGTAATGTCTCAAATCATAGAAGAACTTTTTCTTTTGTTGGTATGTGAAGCTAGGTGGTATAAATTTAGCAACTATGTAATTAGCATAATCAGCATACCAAGGGGTACTACGAGAAGTACTTATGACATTTAATTGTTCATCAGGGAAGCTATCATCAATAGGTAGTGGGTCATGAAGAACATTCTCTAACCTAGATAAGTTGTCTGCAACGGGGTTCTCAGCTCCTTTTCTATCAACAATATGCAAATCAAATTCTTGTAGCAATAGAACCCATCTAATAAGTCTAGGTTTAGCATATTTCTTCTCCATAAGATATTTAATAGCAGCATGATCAGTGTGGATAGTTACTTTAGAATCAACAATATAAGGTCTGAACTTATCACAAGCAAATACAACTGCTAAAAGTACTTTTTCAGTAGTAGCATAATTTCTTTGAGCATTGTCTAGAGTCTTACTAGCATAATGGATAACATTTAATTTCTTATCAACTCTTTGACCTAGAACAACACCTACAGCATAATCGCTAGCATCACACATAATTTCAAAGGGCAAATTCCAATCAGGTGGCTGAACAACAGGTGCAGAGACTAATGCTTTCTTAAGTATTTCAAATGCTTCTACACAATCATCATCAAAGACAAATGGTATATCTTTTTGTAATAAATTAGTCAGAGTCCGAGAAACTTTTGAGAAGTCCTTAATGAACCTCCTATAAAATCGGCGTGACCAAGGAAACTTCTTATACCTTTGATGTCCTTGGGACATGGCATCTTTTCAATAGCATCAACCTTGGCTTTTATCAACTTCAATACCTCTTTCAGAAACTTTATGCCCCAAGACAATACCTTCATTAACCATAAAGTCGAACTTTTCCCAATTCAAGACAAGATTAGTTTCTTCACATCTCTGCAAAACTCGATCAAGATTGCTCAAGCAATCATCAAAAGAAGATCCATAGACGGAAAAGTCATCCATGAAAACCTCACAAATCTTTTCACAGAAGTCAGAGAATATAGCCATCATGCATCTTTGAAAGGTAGCAGCTGCATTACATAAACCAAAAGGCATACGTCTATAAGCAAAAGTACCAAAAGGGCATGTAAAAGTAGTCTTTGATTGATATTTAGCCGACACAGGTATTTGAGAGAAACAAGAATAACCATCTAGAAAGCAGTAATGTGTATGTTTGCATAATATTTCTAGCATTTGATCGATAAAAGGTAAGGGGTAATGATCTTTCTTAGTAGCCTTATTTAATTTGCGGAAATCAATTACCATCCTATAACCGGTAATAATTCTTTGTGGAATCAATTCATCTTTATCATTAGGAACAACAGTAATACCTCCCTTCTTAGGGACACAATGAACAGGACTTACCCACTGACTATCAATAACGGGATAAATTATACCTGCCTCTAGAAGCTTTAGTATTTCTTTGTAGGGTTCTACTGTAGGGTGCGTCGACTGCAAATTAAAATTTCCTACGCGCAAAACAACCAAGAACATGCTACGGGAGATGGATCACAGTTTGTTACCACTAGACGCGTAGTGCCGTGCAGCGGAGGAAGAGTTGGGGCAGCGCGTCTGCGTGGATCGTCTACTCCTCGTACGATCTCCCTCGTACAGCAGGTGGTCGGTTCCCACGTACAGGTTCGCGGGAGCGGCGCAAGTGCACCGCCTCTAATGGTATTCGCACGTGCAGGAGGAACGTTGTGGGATGGACTGCTAGGTCCGATCACACAACCGGCGGCGAGTGGAGGTGTCTATTCGCAACACATGAAAACCCTAGTGACAGCGCCGAAGCGATCAGCCTCGTGAGTGTGCGGCACATCCACTATATATAGGCGTCCGTCGCGGGCTCAACACTTGGGCCTCGCACGGACCCTAAAGCCCATAAGTCTACTCGGCCACAATCCGAATACAGTTCGGATCACATCCGACCAGTGTCCTCGGATCCGACCTTGTAGGTTCCTTCCCTTAAGCGCACGACCCCTTAGGTTCAAGTCGGCTTGGTCGCAGTTCGGATCACCTCCGAACTGCATGGTTGGTAGCGGCCTCTAGCAAGGCATGCCGAACACCACGCAGACTATGAAGCTGGTTAGCGAACCTGTACATCATACTTCCATTCCTTTTGCCACACGATATATGTTGTCGAGCTCAAGGCGAGTCTGTCATCCTTGTGCTAGCCCGAACTCTTTCTCGTTTTAGTGATGCCGACCACAAACCAGATTATCTCATAATCCTTGTCGCATGGCCATGCTTATCCTGGTCGGATCACACGAGGGGCCCAGAGTATATATCTCCTGATCGGAGGGGCAAATCCCATCTTGCTCGACCACGTCTCGCAACATGGTTCTGAACAAACCCGAAACCTACCTTTATAACTACCTAGTTATGGAGTAGCGTTTGGTCGGCCCAAAGCAAGTCTGTCACCATCCCGAGTACATGCGCCAGCTCAGGTCTTAGGACATAGAACATATGTTGTACTAGAGACTCACATATGACATATCGCTACGTCTCATAGTTGGGTCTGTCCGACTTGGACCTTATCTCGACTCGGATCCGACTACGTCGAATCCGACCAGATCCTTCCAAGTCCATATTATCTGATTAGCATCCAATGCTCCATGGCTAGTGAGACCTAGCTATCGACCGTATCATATGCTAGTCTAGTTGGCTGCGCGTCCACATAGCCCTTTTGACTAGGGACCTTTTAGGACAGTCATCATACAATGCATAGTCCCACAAACAAGTCACGTACTTGCTGATACACATCATTGATAATGTACAAGGACTATCTTTATTTATAAACACATAGGAAACATCATCATACATGATTGCCTCTAGGGCATATCTCCAACAGTCTCCCACTTGCACTAGAGTCAATCAAATAGACATTGAATGCCCATAGCTCTAACATGCTCCTCATGCTTGGGTTGTGGAAGCGGCTTAGTCAACGGATCCGCAACACTTGCATCCGTGTGAATTTTGCATAACTCTACATCACCACTCTTTACGATCGTTCGTATCAGGTGATATTTCCGATCTATGTGTCTGACCTTGTGGTGATTCCTCGGCTCCTTGGCTTGTGCGATGGCACCAGAATTATCACAATAAAGGTCCAACGGTTTTACCGAGGCTGGGAAAATACCAAGATCATCCAGAAAGTTCCGGATCCAAACACCTTCCTTTGCAGCTTCACAAGCCGCAATGTATTCGGCTTCTATAGTAGAATCGGCCACCGTATCTTGCTTGGAACTCATCCAGCTCACTGCTCCTCCATTCATGACGTACACGAATCCGGACTGTGATCGACAATCATCTCTGACGGTTTGGAAACTAGCATCGGCGTAACCCCTTACGATGAGCTCTTCCTCACCTCCATAAACTAGGAACATCTCTTTAGTCCTTTTTAGGTACTTCAAAATAGTCTTTACTGCTGCCCAGTGACTCTCACCTGGGTTGGCCTGGTATCTACTTGTCAGGCTTATTGCAAAAGCAACATTGGGCCGTGTACATATCATGGCAGACATGATGGATCCGATTGCTGAGGCATACAGAATCCTACTCATCCTGCTTCGCTCATCAGATGTCGAAGGACTCTAAGTCTCGCTTAGGCTTATACCATGTGAGAGTGGCAAGAACCCTTTCTTTGGCTCACCCATGTTGAACCGCTTCAACACTTTATCTATGTACGTGCTCTGGCTTAAGCCGAGCAGCCTCCTTGATCTATCTCTATAGATCTTAATGCCTAATATGTACATTGCCTCACCAAGGTCCTTCATCGAAAACTTGCCATTCAATGACTCCTTGACCGAGTTCAGCATCGAAATATCATTTCCGATCAGTAGTATGTCATCCACATACAAGATCAAAAACACTATCGAGCTCCCACTTAACTTCTTGTATAAACAAGAGTCCTCTTCGCTTTTGATGAAACCGAAACCAGTGATGACCTCATCAAAACGAATGTTCCAGCTCCGAGATGCTTGCCTCAACCCATAAATGGATCTCTTGAGCTTGCATACCTTACTAGTGCTAGTCGGATCGACAAAACCCTCGGGCTGTATCATATACACGTCCTCGGTTAAATTTCCATGAAGGAAAGCCGTCTTGACATCCATCTGCCATATCTCGTAATCGAAATATGCAGCTATAGCTAGTACGATCCTCACCGACTTCAGCATCGCTACCGGCGAGTAAGTCTCGTCATAGTCAATTCCTTGAACTTGTCCATAACCCTTAGCGACAAGCCGAGCTTTGTGGATCTGAACATTTCCATCCACATCGGTTTTCTTCTTAAAGACCCATTTGCAACCAATAGCCGTTACGCCAGGCGGCGGATCAACCAAGTCCCAAACTTGATTCTCATCCATGGACTTTCACTCGGATCTCATGGCCTCCAGCCATGCCTCGGAATCTGGGCTCACCATCGCTTCCACATATGTGGCCGGCTCGTCGCTTTCTAGCAACAATAGATCGCGCACTCTGCGCAATCTTTCCGACCTCCGTGGTTCCGGTGCCGCTTCCACTACGGGTTCCCTGACTGACTCCGGTATAATCTCACCACCAGCCGAGCCGTCCCCGAGTGGTCCTCGAATTTCTTCGAGTCGGACCGTCCTCCCACTGGCCTCCCGACTGAGAAACTCTTTCTCAAGGAAAACCCCGTTACAAGCAACAAACACTTTGTTCTCTTCCCGGTTGTAGAAGTTATATCCCAAGGTTTCCCTCGGATATCCCATGAATATGCATTTATCCGACTTGGGTGTAAGCTTGTCTGACATAAGTTTCTTGACAAATGCTTCACAACCCCAAATCTTTAGAAAAGACAAACTGGGACTCTTCCCGGTCCACATCTCATGTGGTGTCTTGTCTACGGATTTTGATGGTACCCTGTTAAGTGTGAAAGCTGCAGTTTCTAGAGCGTATCCCCAGAATGACAAGGGTAAATCTGACTTGCTCATCATAGATCGAACCATGTCCAACAAGGTGCGATTCCTCCGTTCCGATACACCATTTCTCTGTGGCGTACCCGGAGGTGTGAGCTGAGGTACTACACCTCCGTTTTTCAGATGATCATCAAACTCCTAGCTCATGTACTCACCTCCACGATCAGATCGTAGAAGTTTTATAGTCTTGACGAGCTGATTCTCCACCTCATTTTGAAACTCTTTGAAATTTTCAAAAGTCTCTGACTTGTGCCTCATCAAATAGATATATCCATATCAACTCAAGTCATCGGTAAAAGTCACGAAGTACTGATAGCCACCTCTGGCAGTTGTGCTCATTGGTCCACACACATCACTTTGTATCAGTTCCAACATCTCGGATGCCCTCTCGCAACTCTTTGCAAAAGGTGACTTAGTCATCTTGCCGAGCAAGCATGATTCGCATGTCTCGAACGACCCAAAGTCGGTCGAAGTTAGGAGTCCATCATCATGGAGCTTCCTCATGCGTTTCAGACTAATGTGTCCAAGCCGGCAATGCTAGAAGTATGTCAGATTTATCTCATTGGGCTTATGCCTCTTGACATTTACGTTATAGACCGGTTCCTGTTCTAGATTCAATATAAATAACCCATCAACAATGGGTGCATAGCCGTGGAACATACCATTCAAATAAATCGAACAACCATTGTCCTTTAAATTGAATTCATAACCCTGACTCATCAAGCATGAGGCAGAAATAATGTTCCAACTAAGTGTAGGAATGTAATAACAATTATTCAATTCCAAAATAAATCCAGAAGGAAGCTGGAGCTGCATCGTGCCGACCTCCAACGCAACAACTCTTTCTTTGTTGCCGACCCTGATGTCAATCTCCCCTTGTTCCACACGCCTAGTTCTTACCAGCCCCTGCATCGAGTTGCAAATATGAACAACCGATTTGGTATCAAATACCCAAGAGCTACTAGGTATGTCAACAAGGTAAACGTCTATAACATATGCAACAAGTGTACCTTTGCCTGAAGCAGCATTCCCGGCCTTCTTGCCATGCTCTGCAAGCCACTTGCTATAGTTCCTATTCCAGTGACCAGTTTCCTTGCAATGATAGCAAATGGTCTTTGAGTCTGGTCTAGACTTCGGCGCAGCGGCGGAGGTTACCATCTCCGTGCCCTTTGCCTTAGCCTTCTTCTTAGACCAACTCTTCTTGAACTTAGCCGATTTCTGCACCATCAACACTTGATGCGTGCCTTTCTTAATATCCTGCTCTGCCACTTTGAGCATCCCATGCAATTCAGTGAGCTTCTTATCCATGCCATGCATATGATAGTTCGAGATGAACGTCCCATAGTTGGGCGGAAGAGAACCCAGAACTGCATCAGTAGCCAGCTCATCCAAGAGCGGGAAGCCCAACCGATCCAAATCTTGCACATATCCGATCATCTTGATCACATGCGGGCTCAGTGGATCACCTTCCTTCAGCTTACAATCCATCAAGGATCGCCAGACGTTGAACCTTTCGGTCCTAGCCTGCACCTGAAACATGCTCTTGAGACTCTCGATCATATCGAAAGCCCCAACGTCTTTGAAATGCTGCTGCAAATCGGGCTCCATACAAGCCAGCATGAGGCAGCTGATCTCGTTTGATTCATCAACGAGTTTCTGGTAGGCATTCTTGGTTGTGGTACTAGCATTATCGGCAGGTTCCTCTGGAAGCGGATCCTCTAGAACATGTTCCTTTTTATCATGCTTGAGAACAATTCTCAAATTTCTATACCAGGTAGTAAAGTTTGTTCCATTCAGTTTATCCTTTTCCAGAATTGATTTCAATGCAAAGTTGGGTTGAGCAGGTGGTGCCATTGATCTAAAACATAAAAATATGCAATCACTAAGCAATGTGTTTATGTAGAGTAATTCTAGCCTTAAACAGAAATACTCCCACTGAAGTCAGCATCCCTCCGCAAACTCTCAGTGATTCAGGATCCGACTAGCACATGCGACTAGTGAGATTTAGCATCACTGCTAGACAACATGTCTATCCGGTAAGCAACTCCTTGCTAATCGTATCTCCATACAACTCCTGTCGGTCGGGTAGGTATCTCATACCCCGGCCCCCAACCTTCTTTGCCACAAGGCCCAAAACCGTTTTGATAGCCTTGTCAAGTTAACCTGATGCAGTGCATGTCCGTGTCCGACACAAACCCTTCAGTTCAAGGACACCTAGTAGCACCCCAATTTTATGAGCCCACTACTAGACGTACTTGACGTGTGAAGGTGCAACATCGGGGATGACAATTCGCTTGATATTCATGAGGGATCTTTCTACCATTCTAACATGCATAGAAAACAAGGAAGCATAACAATCACAAATAAACACATATTGTGAAATAGTATGGCTCCTTCATGAATGTTCTTCCAGGTTGGCTCCGACTCCGATGGCCATCTAGGAACTCCATCTTGTTTGTCACGCCGGGACGCCAAGCCACCAACCTGATCTCAATTATCCAACTACTACAACTAGTAATGAATTTTACATAGAGTCACAAGTCGACACGCAGGTCGTTATACAATATAATGACATCACTTTGGCTCCTGCCGGCTGACAAACATGACACGCAGGTCATGTATAATTTACACACATGCATCACATACACATGAGCCATACTATACACATCAAATCCTGCAAATAAAGTTATGCATAGAATCGTATTCTACTGGTTTGAGTGATCGTGTACGAAATACAAGGCGCTACGCACATGGCGGTCCCGCTAGCCAGTTAGCAGGCGGGGTTCGAAGGGGCAGCGCCCCTCGCGGGTGCGGGCAGCGCCCGACGTTTTCGGAAATCACAGATCACATATGAACTCTGATCACGCCGGATTCTCTGATATGACCAATCTCATCGATCATCGCGAATCCGATTCGGATTTACGTTTCACTGTTAACCCCAATGGCGGATAACCGACCGGTAGGGGTAGATCGTGTCACGACCTCATCAATCCCAATCATCAGAAAACATAGCCTTATCGATCCCCATGTGCAGTTGATCTCATCAACCGTGCACACAGCCGATCTTATCAACGACAACAGATCTCATCTATAGCCTCCACATATCTAATATGCATATGATCTGAATCCAAATCCTATAGCAGAGGCTCTGATACCACTATTGGGATCTACGGTAGGGTGCGTCGACTGCAAATTCAAATTTCCTATGCGCAGAACAACCAAGAACATGCTACGGGAGATGGATCATAGTTCGTTACCACTAGACGCGCAGTGCCGTGCAGCGGAAGAAGAGTTGGGGCAGCGCGTCCGCGTGGATCGTCTCCTCCTCGTCTGATCTCCCTCATACAGCCGGTGGTCGGTTCCCACGTACAGGTTCGCCGGAGTGGCGCAAGTGCACCGCCTCTAACGGTATCCGCGCATGCAGGAGGAACGTCGTGCGGCGGACTGCTAGGTCCGATCACACAATCGGCGGCGAGTGGATGTGTCTATTCGCAACACATGCAAACCCTAGTGACAGCGCCAAAGCGATCAGCCTCGTGAGTGTGTGGCACATCCACTATATATAGGTGTCCGTCGTGGGCTCAACACTTGGGCCTCGCATGGACCCTAAAGCCCATAAGTCTACTCGGCCACAATCCGAATATAGTTCGGATCACATCCGACCAGTGTCCTCGGATCCGACCTCGTAGGTTCCTTCCCTTAAGCGCGCGACCCCTTAGGTTCAAGTCGGCTTGGTCGCAGTTCGGATCACCTCCGAACTGCATGGTTGGTAGCGGCCTCTAGCAAGGCATGCCGAACACCAAGCAGACTATGAAGCTGGTTAGCGAACCTGTACATCATACTTCCATTTCTTTTGCCACACGATATATGTTGTCGAGCTCAAGGCGAGTCTGTCATCCTTGTGCTAGCCCAACCTCTTTCTCGTTTCAGTGATGCCGACCACAAACCGGATTATCTCATAATCCTTGTCGCATGGCCATGCTTACCCTAGTCGGATCACACGAGGGTCCCAGAGTATATCTCTCCTGATCGGATGGGCAAATCCCATCTTGCTCGACCACGTCTTGCAGCATGGTTCTGGACAAACCCGAAAACTACCTTTATAACTACCTAGTTACGGAGTAGCGTTTGGTCGGCCCAATGCAAGTTTGTCACCATCCCGAGTACATGCGTCAGCTCAGGTCTTAGGACATAGAACATATGTTGTACTAGAGACTCACATATGACATATCGCTGCGTCTCATAGTTGGGTCTGTCCGACTTGGACCTTATCTCGACTCGGATCCGACTACGTCGGATCCGACCAGATCCTTCCAAGTCCATATTATCCGGTTAGCATCCAATGCTCCATGGCTAGTGAGACCAAGCCATCGACCGTGTCATATGCTAGTCTAGTTGGCTGCGCGTCCACACAGCCCTTTCGACTAGGGACCTTTTAGGATAGTCATCATACAATGCATAGTCCCACAAACAAGTCACGTACTTGCTGATACACATCATTGATAATGTCCAAGGACTATCTTTATTTATAAACACATAGGAAATATCATCATACATGATTGCCTCTAGGGCATATCTCCAACATTCTTTTCTTACCACTTCTTTCATTTTAGGATTCAGACGTCGTTGAGGATCACAAACTGGTTTGGCATCTGCTTCCAAATTTATTTTATGTTGACATAGAGTGGGACTAATGCCCTTAAGATCATCAAGAGTATATCCAATAGCAGCACGGTGCTTCTTTAGAGTTTTCAATAATCTTTCTTCTTCATGCTCTAAAAGGTTAGCACTAATAATAACAGGATATATCTTCTTTTCATCAAGATAAGCATATTTAAGATTATCAGGCAACGGTTTAAGCTCAAACACGGGATCACCCTTAGGTGAAGGAGGATCCCCTAGGATTTCAACAGGTAAATTGTGTTTTAGCATAGGTTCTTATTTAAAGAATACTTCCTCTATTTCCCTTCTTTCATTCATAAACATATCATTCTCATGGTCTAGCAAATATTGTTCTAAAGGATCACTAGGAGGTACGGCAATAGAAGCAAGACCAATAATTCCATCCTTACTAGGCAATTATTCTTCACGGTGTTGTTTACTAAATTTAGAGAAATTAAACTCATGAGTCATATCATCCAAGCCAATAGTAACAACATTCTTTTCGTAGTCTATCCTAGCATTAACTGTATTAAAGAAGGGTCTACCAAATATAATGGGACAAAAGCTATCTTGTGGAGAACTAAGAACAAGAAAATTAGCAGGATATTTAGTTTTCCCGCACAAGACTTCAACATCTCTAACAATTCCCATGGCTGAAATAGTATCTCCATTAGCAAGTTTAATTGTGACATCAATATCTTCTAACTCAGCAGGTGCAATTTCATGCTTGATTTCTTTATACAAGTCATAAGGTATAACACTAGCACTAGCACCCATATCACATAAGCCATGATAACAATGATCTCCTATTTTAACAGAAATAACAGGCACGCCTACCACAGGTCTATGTTTATCTTTAGCACAAGGTTTAGCAATTCTAGCAGTTTCACCGTAGAACTGAATAACATGCCCATCAATATTATCAAACAAGAGCTCTTTAACAATAGCAATATTAGGTTCAACTTTAACTTTCTCAGGAGGTGTATATGTTTTAATATTGCTTTTACGGACCACAGTTGAAGCTTTAGCATGATCCTTTATCCTAACAGGGAAAGGTGTTTTCTCAACATAAGAAGTAGGAACAATAGGATCATTATAAGTGACAGTCTTTTCTTCAACTTTAATAGGTGCAGCTACTTTTACTTCTATGGGAGGATGATATTTATACCACTTATCCTTAGGGAGATCAACATAAGTAGCAAAAGATTCACAGAAAGAAGCTACTATCTCAGAATCAAGTCCATATTTAGTGCTAAACTTACGGAAAATATCGGTATCCATAAAAGATTTAACACAATCAAACTTAGGTGTCATACCTGACTCCTTACCATTGTCGTGGTCCCAATCTTCAGAGTTGCGTTTAATTCTATCCAATAAATCCCATTTGAATTCAATAGTCTTCATCATAAAAGAGCCAGCACAAGAAGTATCAAGCATGGTGCGATTGTTATCAGAAAGCCGAGCATAAATTTTTTGAATAACTGTTTCTCTTGGAAGCTCATGATTGGGGCATGAATATAACATTGATTTAAGCCTCCCCCAAGCTTGAGTGATGCTTTCTCCTTCACGAGGCCAAAAATTATATATATAATTGCGATCACGATGAACAAGATGCATAGGGTAATACTTTTGATGAAATTCCAATTTCAATCTTCTATAGTTCCATGATCCCATATCATCACATAGCCTATACCATGTCAAGTCTCCCTTCAAAGATAAAGGGAAAACCTCTTCTTAGCAACATCATCGGGAATACCTGCAAGCTTAAATAATCCACAAACTTCATCCACATATATTAGGTGTTCATCAGGATGCTTTGTTCCATCTCCTGTAAAAGGATTAGCTAGCAGTTTTTCTATTATAGTCGAAGGATACTCATAAGGAATTTCATTTTCAATAGGTTCAATAGGTTGAGGAGCAACTCTTTGCTCTACTGGTCGGGGTGAAGATACCCCGAACAAGCCCCTCAGAGGATTACTTTCCATAGTAACAAGTGACAGTAAATTTCAGCACACTATATACATTTTTCCTTACCAAATTCCAGCTACCAAAGGCGCTTCACTCCCCGGCAATGGCGCCAGAAAAGAGTCTTGATGACCCACAAGTATAGGGGATCTATCGTAGTCCTTTCGATAAGTAAGAGTGTCGAACCCAACGAGGAGTAGAAGGAAATGATAAACGGTTTTCAGCAAGGTATTCTCTGCAAGTACTGGAATAAATGGTAACAAATAGTTTTGTAATGCGATAATTTGTAACGAGCAACAAGTAAAAAAAGTAAATAAAGTGCAGCAAGGTGGCCCAATCCTTTTTGTAGCAAAGGACAAGCCTGGACAAACTCTTATATAAGGAAAAGCGCTCCCGAGGACACATGGGAATATCGTCAAGCTAGTTTTCATCACGCTCATATGATTCACGTTCGATACTTTGATAATTTGACATGTGGGTGGACCGGTGCTTGGGTGATGTTCTTACTTGAACAAGCACCCCACTTATGATTAACCTCTATTGCAAGCATGCACAACTACAACAAAAGTATTAAGGTAAACCTAACCATAGCATGAGACATATGGATCCAAATCAGCCCCTTACGAAGCAACGCATAAACTAGGGTTTAAGCTTCTGTCACTCTAGCGACCCATCATCTACTTATTACTTCCCAATGCCTTCCTCTAGGCCCAAATAATGGTGAAGTGTTATGTAGTCGACGTTCACATAACACCACTAGAGGCTAGACAACATACATCTTATCAAAATATCGAACGAATACCAAATTCACATGACTACTAATAGCAAGACTTCTCCCTTGTCCTCAAGAACAAACGTAAATACTCACAAAGCATAAACATGTTCATAATCATAGGGGTATTAATATGCATATAGGATCTGAACATATGATCTTCCACCAATTAAACCAACTAGCATCAACTACAAGGAGTAATTAACACCACTAGCAACCTACTAGCACCAATCCCGGACTTGGAGACAAGAATTGGATACAAGAGATGAACTAGGGTTTTTAGAGGAGATAGTGCTGATGAAGATGTTGATGGAGATTGCCCTCTCCCGATGAGAGGAGCGTTGGTGATGACGATGGCGATGATTCCCCCCCGGGAGGGAAGTTTCCCCGGCAGAACAGCTCTGCCGGAGCTCTAGATTGGATGCGCCAAGGTTCCGCCTCGTGGCAGCGGAGTTTCGTCCCGAAAGGTTGCTTCTTATTTTTTTTCTCAACGAAAGACATCATATAGGAGAAGATGGTCATCGGAGAGCCACCAGGGGGCCCACGAGGCAGGGGGCGCGCCCTCGGGGGGGGGGGGGGGGGGGCGCCCCCCACCCTCGTGAGAAGGGTGTGGGCCCCCTGGTCTTCATCTTTGGTGAGGATTTTTCATTATTTATTATAAGGTGTTCCGTGGAGTTTCAGGACTTTCGGAGTTGTGCAGAATAGGTCTCTAATTTTTGCTCCTTTTCCAGCCCAAAATTCCAGCTGCCGGCATTCTCCCTCCTTATGTAAACCTTGTAAAATAAGAGAGAATAGCCATAAGTATTGTGACATAATGTGAAATAACAACCCATAATGCAATAAATATTGATATAAAAGCATGATGCAGAATGGACGTATCAGAGATCTGAAAGCTTGAATGGATAATTCTGAGATGTTGGGCTCCGGAGAATCAAACTGAAAAGACTTCTGAATTGCTCCATATGGGTGAAAAGAATTCTCGCAATCGAAAACAATTATGAGAGGATGGCATGAAGCTAGAACCATTAATCTTCGAGAGAACGGAGCAAGATGTAAGAGAAAATCTTCTTCGGTCTTCAAATGTTGAGAATGATGATGAGAAACACCACCATGAATCGTTGAGCTACTCCGGAATGAATATTAGAAAGGTTGAACCGATGATGAAAAGAATTTGAAAGATCTTGGAGAAAGACATATGACTGATGATAATTCATTCTTACGTCAACTTGGAGAAGAATTTAATAGTAGCTCCGGAAAAATAGAAGAGTCAGGTAAGATCCTGGAAAAGACCTGTGGGTTTGGGCCCACTCAAAAGATACACCGTTGAACGATTTAAAAGAGAGATTGCACCGGTTGAATTATATGGCTTGAATGAGATAACAACCTCGAGATAGGTTGAATGGATTAGGAATGAAAACACGCATCTTCTGAGATATCTTCAGCATTCCGGAAGAATTGAATGATTATGAGATGCACCGGCATGAGAAAGCATTTGACAAATGAAAGGACTATGCTCAATACCAAAGATTGAATTGAATCCACCAGAAAATAAAATAAAGAAGAATGATGGACTAGTAGAGCATCTTCACGAGAACCACCGGGTAAGAACATTGACGGAAAAGAATGGAGAGACTTTGCATCAATAAGATGGATACTTTATTAAGAAATCCGAGTCCTTGAAGAAAAAGGGTGGGTGGGCGGGAAAACAAAGGCAACTTGGAGACGGATGAAACAAACACCATTGACGAAAACTGAGATTGGATCTTGCAAATGTTGAAATGATCGGATCCACTTGACGAGAAGCGCGCCGGTTGAAAAGGAGGACATGACAATCTCGATTATCATGAAGGATTAGTACTCACATAGAAATATGAGAACACCGCTTAGGAAAGGTATGGAATCAACACTTGACATTGAAGCAACTCGAATACCATAATCAAAACAAAAACAAAAGATTGGCTTGCAAAATAAGCCGGAAATAAACATATGATAGATCCCATATCGTATCATGTGTCTGTTGGAAAGATATCCTATGATATACTTGAATTCCCACTTATAAACTCCCGAAACTTTATGGTTATGCAATCAGGTGTTGGGGATACAGGGGAAGCATAATATCTCACCCAAAACTAACAAATCCTACATCCAGCTATATCCATCCTTCAACACATAACCAAGAAACCTTCGGAAATCATTTACCTCAACCTTCAAAAAGCATCCGTTATACAAGTTATGTCAATACTCCCGAACTCCCGCCCCAGTACTGGGTGGCGTCGAGGTTATCTCACCAACAACTGCCACAACCCCTAAACCTTCGAAAAGAGATTTTCGATGTCGGCGAGCTCAGGTATTCCAGAACTGCAACGATAAAATTGTGATGACAACACCTCGGAGCTCAACTCGCCGGGACACTGCCACAACCCCTAAATGTCAGGAGGCACCAAGAACAATGTTCTCGTCACAAAACCATCAGAACGATTCCAAGATACCCGCGTGATCCTAAAAAAAATTTTGTGAAATTTGAGGAGAGAAGAGTCAAAACTCTACGTCAGGAGGCCTCACCAGAGCGATGAAGGGACTGAGGAGTAAAAGGAATCCAACTCTCCAATATATATAATCCTAAGACTCAAAACATTTTGTTCTAGACTCAACAACGCCAGCGATTCGATCAAGCAGGGGGCTCCTAAGTCGGGGATGGCTCTGATTACCAACTTGTCACACCCACGATGCGGCTATATCTGCCACGTGTCGGAGCACGACTTAGAGGCATAACCGCATAGTAGGCATGTCGCAAGAGGGGTAATCTTTACACATCCCATGTACTGAATAAGAGAGGAATAAAGAGGTTGGCTTACAATCGCAACTTCACATAAATATAGCATACATCATCCAGAATACAATCAAGGTCCGACTACGGAACCAAAATAAAGACCACACATATTGCTAGATCCCAGATCGCCTTGACTGGGCTCCACTACTGATCAACTGGAAACGAAACAACACAATGAACACGATCTTCATCGATCTCCCACCTGAGCTAGGTTGCGTCACCTGCAGTGGTATCATCGGCACCTGCAACTGTTTGGAAGTATCTGTGAGTCACGAGGACTCAGCAATCTAATACCTGCGAGATCAAGACTATTTAAGCTTATGGGTAGGAAAGGGTAGTAAGGTGGGGCTGCAGCACTAAGCATATATGGTGGCTAACTTACGCAAAAGAGAGCGAGAAGAGAAGCAAAGTACGGTCAAGAAGCTAAAAGGGATCAAGAAGTGATCCTGAAACTACTTACGTTCAAACACAACACAAGAAGCGTGTTCACTTCCCGGACCCCGCCGAGAAGAGACCATCATGGCTACACACGCGGTTGATGCATTTTAATTAAGTTAAGTGTCAGGTTTTGTACAACCGGATATTAACAAATTCCCATCTGCCCATAACCACGGGCACGGCTTTTGAAAGTTCAAACCCTGCAGGGGCGTCCCAACTTAGCCCATCACAAGCTCTCACGGTCAACGAAGGATATTCCTTCTCCTAGGAAGACCCGATCAGACTCGCAATCCCGGTTACAAGACATTTCGACAATGGTAAGACAAGACCAGCAAAGCCGCCCGAATGTGCCGGCAAATCCCGATAGGATCTGCACATATCTCGTTCTCAGGGCACACCGGATGAGCCAGACATCGGGTTGGCATAGACCCTGGTTGCCCAGGGGGCACCGGACATCGCTCAGGTTGGACCAACACTTAGAGAAGCACTGGCCCCGGGGGGGGGGGGTTAAAATAAAGATGACCCTCGGGCTCCAGAAACCCAAGGAAAAAAGGCTAGGTGAGGCAAATGGTAAAACCAAGGTTGGGCCTTGCTGGAGGAGTTTTATTCAAAGCAAACTGTCAAGGGTTCCCATAACACCCAACCACGTAAGGAACGCAAAATCAAGGAACATAGCACCGGTATGATGGAAACTAGGGCGGCAAGAGTGGAACAAAGCACCAAGCATAAGGCCGAGCCTTCCACCTTTTACCAAGTATATAGGTGCATTAATTAAATAAGAGATATTGTGATATCCCAACAATAACCATGTTCCAACATGGAACAAACTCCAGCTGCACCTGCAACTAACAATGCTATAAGAGGGGCTGAGCAAAGCGGTAACATAGCCAAACAACGATTTTCTAGGACAAGGTGGGTTAGAGGCTTGGCATGGCAATATGGGAGGCATGATAAAGCATGTGGTAGGTATCGCGGCATGGCAAAAGAGCGAGCAACTAGCAAGCAAAGATATAAGTGATTTCGAGGGTATGGTCATCTTGCAAAAACATGAGGAGGAAGGAAAGGAGAGGTGATGATACATGGGACATATGCATAGGGCAAGCAACAGTGAAACATGCATGAATATGACAATGCACATGAAATCATGATGAAATGCAACAAGCAAAAATATAACAATGACACTCCTATGATCATGGCAACAAACATATGAAACACACGATGATAATGAAAATCAATGGATGGCAACTAGAGCATCGGTCTTGGGGCGTCACAACTGCTACACACGCGGTTGATGCATTTTAATTAAGTTAAGTGTCAGGTTTTCTACAACCGGATATTAACAAATTCCCATCTGCCCATAACCGCGGGCACGACTTTCGAAAGTTCAAACCCTGCAGGGGTGTCTCAACTTAGCCCATCACAAGCTCTCATGGTCAACGAAGGATATTCCTTCTCCTAGGAAGACCCGATCAGACTCGGAATCCTGGTTACAAGACATTTCGACAATGGTAAAACAAGACCAGCAAAGCCGCCCGAATGTGCCGAAAAATCCCGTTAGGAGCTACACATATCTTGTTCTCAGGGCACACCGGATGAGCCAGACATCGGGTTGGCATAGACCCTGGTTGCCCAGGGGGCGCCGGACATCGCTCAGGTTGGACCAACACTTAGAGAAGCACTGGCCCGGGGGGGGGGGGTTAAAATAAAGATGACCCTCGGGCTCCGGAAACCCAAGGGGAAAAGGCTAGGTGAGGCAAATGGTAAAACCAAGGTTGGGCCTTGCTGGAGGAGTTTTATTCAAAGCGAACTGTCAAGGGGTTCCCATAACACCCAACCGCGTAAGGAACGCAAAATCAAGGAACATAACACCGGTATGACGGAAACTAGGGCGGCAAGAGTGGAACAAAACACCAGGGATAAGGCTGAGCCTTCCACCCTTTACCAAGTATATAGGTGCATTAATTAAATAAGAGATATTGTGATATCCCAACAATAACCATGTTCCAACATGGAACAAACTCCAGCTTCACCTGCAACTAACAACGCTATAAGAGGGGCTGAGCAAAGCGGTAACATAGCCAAACAATGGTTTGCTAGGACAAGGTGGGTTAGAGGCTTGGCATGGCAATATGGGAGGCATGATAAAGCATGTGGTAGGTATCGCGACATGGCAAAAGAGCGAGAAACTAGCAAGCAAATATAGAAGTGATTTCGAGGGTATGGTCATCTTGCAAAAACATGAGGAAGAAGGAAAGGAGAGGTGATGATACATGGGACATATGCATAGGGCAAGCAACAGTGAAACATGCATGAATATGACAATGCACATGAAGTCATGATGAAATGCAACAAGCAAAAATATGACAATGACACTCATGAGGATCATGGCAACCAACATATGAAACACACGATGATAACGAAAATCAATGGATGGCAACTAGAGCATCGGTCTTGGGGCGTCACACCAGCTAACGGAGATGCTGGTCCTAGTGCCCTATCAAGCATCGGAGAAGAAAACCAAGAAGAAGAAAGGCAAGAAGGCCAAAGGCGGCCCCGCCCTAAGGGTCCTTCAAAAACAGTGTCCGGAGAGACCAAAGCCCTATCTTCCCATGAAGGAGACGAGGAAGAAGAGGAGGAGGAAGTGGAAAGCGACTCTCCACGTAAGGGGAGGAAGAAGAAGAGGGCGACCTCCGAAGACCTAGAGGGGGAGGTGCCCAAGAGGGGGAAGCTAACCCTCCCAGATAGTTCGGACTCAGAGTCCGAACTAGTCCCCAAGAAACCTCCCAGGGTGAAGCCCCTGGCCGAATCGTAAGTATTCGGAAACTTACTGTTTATCTTCAGTCTACATACTTCCATTATGTAAGTTATTTTGTTATTTTCCTTTCAGCCCTCCCTGCGAGCTCCCTCATACTCCATTATCGGAGGGGAATTCTCTGCCGCCCGAAATGGCAGAGAGTGACACGCCGCCGCGGGCCCCCTCGCCTATCGCCATTGAGGACACTGAGGTGTCGTCCCGAAGGACCTCTCCTGGCCGAGAGGGGGTGAACGAAGCCGTCGAGAGAGCACCCAAGGTTAATACCTTGGTTGCCGAAGACCTAGGGGAGGCGACCCCTATGACAACCGATGCTGGGGAGCCCCAACACTCCGAGCCCTAGCCGAACACCATTCTGGAGACCAGCATGGCTTCGGGGTCGGATAAGCAGCCCCCTACGAAAGAGGGGAGAGGAGCACGAGCTCCATCGGCGGCCACCACTAATCCGAAGGTGCCCAACGCTTTGGAGGAAGCACTGCAAAGTGCTTCCGTCATGGTGGAGCACCGCACCCTGATGGGTGTGGTTATGGAGAAGGTTCAGTCTACTAAAAGTGGACTGAACAAAGACTTCTGCAGCTTATTGACAGGCTTTGAGGTATGCGACATAATGTTCTAAAAAACTTTTCATATAGAAGAATAGACCTGTGTAAAGACAATAGCCCCTAAGGCTCTGTCTGGTATAGAAGAAACCGGAAAGAGGATCCACATAGTATTCAGGAGAGTAACATACTGTGCTATTATTGTAACAGGCTTCCATGTTGGCGGCAACCGCCTAGGCCACAGAAGTTTGCAAACTCAATCAGAAGCTTTAGCTGGCCAATGAGGAACTCGACCGCATCAACAAGCGGTTTGACAAAACGCAAGGTATACATATGATGTTTAAAAAGAAATTAATTGTCATGCTAGAAGTGATATGCATATTTAGAGGTTAACTCATAGAATGCTTTGATTATGATTATAGTTGGCACAGCCGAGGTCGAGACCCTCAAAGGCGCCCTCGCCCAGGCCAAGAAGGAAGCAGAGGCGAATAAGGCGGTTGCTGAACTGGAGGCCAAACAAACTACCCGCCGCCAACATGAAGCTCGGGTGGCCGAAGTCGACCATGAGCTGAAGGATGCCATCAGCAAATGCGAAACATTGGAGCAGAAGACTTCGGCCCAGTCCATCGAGCTTGCCAGGGCTCTCCAGGATACTAAAGAGGCGCAGAGCGAGTCTTCGAGCACTTGCGAAGAGATCCATCAGGCGAGGCAGATAGCGGCTGGTAAGGCCTTTTTTGTAGAGTATCTTTGGAGGTTAGAGGTACGCTTTGCTCACATGAGTGTGTAGTTCTCTAGGCGCGTTTATGGATCTTCCGAAGAGCACCGCTGATGCCGCACAGTTCTTCCGAGCCCAGGAGGGGAATTCGACTGAGAAGCTGTTTCGGTCGCAATTTCTTGTGCCAGGACACCCGATGCTGCTGAATGACCAATTGAAGCAACTAGTAGAGCTGCATAGGGTGGTGGGTTTGGCTATGAAGGACTTGATAGTCCAACTTTGGCCGGCCGATCCGATCCCTAGCAGCTAATTCGGTTTGTTGCCGCGGCTTGTCAACGCGTGGCCGCGGATTGATGCTGTGAAGCGCTCGACCTACATAGAGGGTCCTCGGATGGCTTTCGCCCGCGTCAAAATGCATTGGGAGAAGATGAAGGCCACCGAAGTGGCAACTGCGGGCCCGCCCAAGGGCAAAGATCATCCGAAGCCGGAGAGGTACTTTGACGACATCCTAGAAGGAGCCCGAGAGATAGAGGGCCAATGTTCGAAGGACATAATATTTGATTAAATGTGTTCAGGTTGTACGAACTATGTTGTGAACCCATGCTGTTAAATATCTATGTTTGTGCCTTTTGTTTCAAGCTATTTTTTCCTGTGCGTCCATTTATTGTTATATTTCTGAAAGTTGCCAGTCGTTGGCTTCAGCCCCCATGTAGATGCTACAGGGGTGTTTGCCATAGCGCGTGACCACACTTTATCCAACGTCTTGGTCCGTAAAGGAGGTGTCCGCGAGGTGAACTAGGCAATCGGACTATGCGGCTTTATTGCTTTCACTTACCATAGAAGTTTGAATATGGAGCTAAGTACTAGCCCCTTCTGCGTGTGCGGCTATCCGAACTACGGCGCCTTTTCCACGCGGCCGGACGAAGACCAGCCCCTCATATAACACGGGGTGAATCGCTAACGATTTGTAGTATAATAATAAGTCACCGAATCGCCGACCAGCTCTCGCCTATCATGACAGTCAGTTTTTGGCTTTCTCTACCGAGGCACTTGACCGGACGAACCAGAAATAAAATCGCAATAGTTCTTCCTTTACTACCTTAGCCGAACGAGCGGAATGTAAGGTGGTATGCACAGGAGCCGGGCCATCCAACTATAGACCAAAGACATGATTCGAAGCCGATGAATATAATTCAATATCCGGGATGCCAAAGATTTCCTTATAGGTGTTTGGACTTGAAATGTGCAGGGCCAAATACAACCCCCGGTGTTAAGGCCGTACTAAGGCATGATACGTCCATTTTGCATCATGCTTTTATATTGATATTTATTGCATTATGGGCTGTTATTACACATTATGTCACAATACTTATGCCTATTCTCTCTTATTTTACAAGGTTTACATGAAGAGGGAGAATGCTGGCAACTGGAATTCTGGGCTGGAAAAGGAGCAAATATTAGAGACGTATTCTGCACAACTCCAAAAGTCCTGAAACTCCACGGAAATCAGTTTATCTTTGGCTATATGAAGTCTTTTGCCCTGGAAAAAATCATAAGCAAGCTCTCCGGACGAAACTTCGCCGCCACGAGGCGGAACCTTGGCGGAACCAATCTAGGGCTCCGGCGGAGCTATTCTGCCAGGGAAACATCCCTCCGGGAGGGGGAAATCATCACCATCGTCATCACCATCGATCCTCTCATCGGGAGGGGGTCAATATCCATCAACATCTTCACCAGCACCATCTCATCCCAAACCCTAGTTCATCTCTTGTATCCAATCTTTGTCCCAAAACCTCAGATTGGTACCTGTGGGTTGCTAGTAGTGTTGATTACTCCATGTAGTTGATGCTAGTTGGTTTATTTGGTGGAAGATCATATGTTCAGATCCTTTATGCATATTAATACCCCTCTGATTATGAACATGAATATGCTTTGTGAGTAGTTACGTTTGTTCCTGAGGACATGGGAGAAGTCTTGCTATAAGTAGTCATGTGAATTTGGTATTCGTTCGATATTTTGATGAGATGTATGTTGTCTTTCCTCTAGTGGTGTCATGTGAATGTTGACTACAAGACACTTCACCATTGTTTGGGCCTAGAGGAAGGCATTGGGAAGTAATAAGTAGATGATGGGTTGCTAGAGTAACAGAAGCTTATACCCTAGTTTATGCGTTGCTTCGTAAGGGGCTGATTTGGATCCATATGTTTCATGCTATGGTTAGGTTTACCTTAATACTTCTTTTGTAGTTGCGGATGCTTGCAAGAGGGGTTAATCATAAGTGGGATGCTTGTCCAAGGAAGGGTAGTACCCAAGCACCGGTCCACCCACATATCTAATTATCAAAGTAAGGAACGCGAATCATATGAGCGTGATAAAAACTAGCTTGACGATAATTCCCATGTGTCCTCGGGAACATTTTCCTTTATATAAGAGTTTGTCCAGGCTTGTCCTTTGCTACAAAAAGGATTGGGCCATCTTGCTGCACATTATTTACTTTTATTACTTGTTACTCGTCACAAATTACCTTATCACAAAACTATCTGTTACAGATAATTTCAGTGCTTGCAGAGAATACCTTATTGAAAACTGCTTATCATTTCCTTCTGCTCCTCGTTGGGTTTGACACTCTTACTTATAGAAAGGACTACGATAGATCCCCTATACTTGTCAGCCATCAAGACTCTTTTTTGGCCCCGTTGTTGGGGAGTGAAGCGCCTTTGGTAGGTGGAATTTGGTAAGGAAAAATTTACATAGTGTGCTGAAATTTACTGTCACTTGTTACTATGGAAAGTAATCCTTTGAGGGGCTTGTTTGGGATATCTTCACCCCAACCAGTAGAGCAAAGAGTTGCTCCTCAACCTACTGAACCTACTGAAAATGTTTATTTTGAAATTCCTTCAGGTATGATAGAGAAACTGCTAGCTAATCCTTTTACAGGAGATGGAACATTGCATCCCGATTTGCACCTAATCTATGTGGATGAAGTTTGTGGATTATTTAAGCTTGCAGGTATGCCCGAGGATGTTATCAAGAAGAAGATCTTTCCTTTATATTTGAAGGAAAAGGCATTGACATGGTTTAAGCTATGTTATGATATGGGATACCTGGAACTACAACCGATTGAAATTGGAATTTCATCAGAAGTTTTATCCTATGCATCTGGTTCATCGTGATCGTAATTATATATATAATTTTTGGCCTCGCGAAGGAGAAAGCATCGCTCAAGCTTTGGGGAGGCTTAAGTCAATGTTATATTCATGCCCCAATCATGAGCTCTCAAGAGAAATTATTATTCAAAATTTTTATTCTCGGCTTTCTCTCAATAATCGCTCCATGCTCGATACTTCTTGTGTTGGTTCTTTTATGATGAAGACTATTGAATTCAGATGGGATTTATTGGAAAGAATTAAACGCAACTCTGAAGATTGGGAACTCGATGAAGGTAAGGAGTCAGGTATAACACCTAAGTTTGATCGTGTTAAATCTTTTATGGATACAGATGCTTTCCGTGAATTTAGCACTAAATATGGACTTGACTCTGAGATAGTAGCTTCTTCCTGTGAATCCTTTGCTACTCATGTTGATCTCCCTAAGGAGAAGTGGATTAAATATCATCCTCCCATTGAAGTAAAAGTAGTTGAACCTATTAAAGTTGAAGAAAAGACTATCACTTATAATGTTGATCCTATTGTTCCTACCGCTTATATGAGAAACCACCTTTCCCTGTTAGAATAATGGCTCATGCTAAAGCTTCAACTGTGGTCAACAAAATTAACATTAGAACACCCAAACCCTTTGAGCAAATTAAAGTTGAACATAGTATTGCTATTGTCGTGGAATTATCATGGCAGATGTCCTAGCAGAAGGACTTAGTCGTAGGGCCATCGCAACTAGGAAGCTTAAAGGGGTTAATCGGGGCAAAGGACATGAGAGGTTTTATACTAGTTCGGCCCCTTATGATGAAGGTAAAAGCCTACGTCTAGTTGTGTTGATATTGTTGGGGTTTCGATTACCAAGAGGGTAGTTCGCCGACTTGGTTATCGATCTCTTCTTTCTTGCCCTAAGCCGCCACCGGGTCGTCCCCTTATATACACGGGTTGACGCCTAGTGTCCTATAGAGTCCCGGCCGGCTCATAAATCGTGTCCGGCTTGGTGACTTCTTTTACATTCCTTTCCTTACAAGTCTTTCCTTACATACGGCAGTTTACAATATTGGGCCTTAAGCCGCCTCTAGGCCTTTAGGCCTTCTATATGATTTAATAAACTATCGCCTTGAATGTCTACTGGGCTTCCTTTATGACCCGCCATTGGTGCTGACCCGACCCCTCCTGGGCGGGTCATAACTGATAGCTATATCCCCAACATTAGGCCCCAGGTTGACTTTGAACTTTGTTCTTTGTCAATCTTCAACACTTAGACAAAATCCATCTTCTTATCCCCGCAGAAGTTTTTGTAACCCGCCATGACGTCATCTCTTGAAAACACAACAAACTTTTATGACGTCATCCCTCAACGGATCTTCATCTTTAATGCCTCTCGAGAATCGAGGCGTCCGTTTAGTTGGATAACCATTATTTGGGTCTTCCTCGATTTTCACGCCCGTCTGTTCACTTTTTTCCTTATAAATAGGCACGCGGCCGGTTTTTCTCATCCTCCTCTCTTCTTCGTCTTCCTCCTCTCACGACCTCTGCTGCTGCTCGTGCTCCGCCGCCATCACAGAGCTTCTCGTTGTCGTCGACCTTGGCCGCTGCATCAACTAGAATCAGTACAGAGAAAGGCGACGACCTTCCGTGGAGGATCTGTGGCCGTAAGTGTTCACCCTCCATTCCTCAGATCACATTCAGAGCTTCTAGGTTTTCCTGCATGTTCTTCATAGTTCTTCGCGGCTCTTCGCAGTTCTTCCACTGCCGCCTCTTGTTGATCCAAAAAGAGATGTATGCTTATGCGGTAGCTGTTTGGTGCCTACTCTTGATATTAGTAGTCCCCTTTTTCTGGTACAAAGGCCGCATTAGAACTGATGAACTCATCTGGGCTATATTTTTAGGTCTAGAAAATTTTGTTCATTTGAACTGATGAACGACCATTTGATCCATAACAATATCCAGAAGTTAAGAAACCTGTTTGTCTCCACACTTAACCAATTATGTCGCTGGTATTTCTCAAATGTCTGTAGTCATGGCGGCTTGTTGCGCCGGCTTACTTTTCCTTATATGACATTAGCCCTTACTTAAGCCGCCATTACTCCCCTCTATCATCATCATTTACTTTTACCATTATTATTCAATTGAACCGGCATGTTGCCTTTCTTTCCGTTCGTTTTTGAACATCATGCCATCCAAAGCGCCAACTGTCTGCAACTGGGTTCCCTCAACTGTGACCGAGGACAATTTGAAGGAGTTCTTCTCCATAGGATTTTTGCCAGGAAAACATGTCATGTCTTATCGTGCACCTGACCCGGACAAAGAACGACCCAATCCAAGAGATGGTGAAGTCATTGTCTTTTCTAACCACATGAACCATGGCTTTTCACCGCCCGGCTCAAAGTTCTTCAGAGATGTCCTCCATTTTTTCAAACTCCACCCTCAAGATATCGGGCCCAACTCCATATCCAATATCTGCAACTTCCAAGTGCTCTGTGAGGTGTACCTTCAGGAAGAGCCGACCGTGGAACTCTTTAGAGAGTATTTTTATTTGAACCGGCAGAACGAGTGCACCAACGGCCTTAGCTTAGAGCTTGGAGACATCTCAATTCAGCGTCGACAGGGCGCTGTCTTCCCCCTCATAGTCTTGCCGAGTCATCCAAAAGACTGGAATCAGACTTGGTTCTATTGTCAAGACACTTCACCAGCAAACGAAAAGCCACTGCCGGGTTATCGCGCCGAGCGTCTTGACTCCAAATTCATACTCCCTGACAAGCTTACTACGGCCGAACGCAAGAAGCTGATCCCATCAATCAAAAGGATTAATGCCTTATTAGGGAACGGCTTAACCGGAGTTGACTTGACCCGCTGCTGGGTCTCATGGCGGGTTATCCCTCTAAGCCGCCGATCAAAACTGATGTGTGAATATGGTGGAGGCCCAAATGATTCTCTTCGTCACAGCTCCGTCCAATTACCCGAAGAAGATATTGTTGCAATGTCAACCCTTCTGGTAAACAGCAAATACGAAGACTGCAGTGAAGTCGGGTTAAACCCCTTCTGCAAACTTAACCCAGCGCCAGAGGTAAAGAACCTCTGATCTCCCTCTTTGTATTTTTCCCAGCCGTGTTAAGTACCTACATGATCTTTCATCTTTGTTTATTCATCTGCAGGCCAGATCTGATTTCTGGAAAGCCAAGTATGACCACGAAGCCGCCAAGAAGGCTAGAGCCGCTGCTATCAACACCAAGAAAACGACCCGGCGGTCCAAGAAGAATTAAAGTACCACTAAGGATCTGATGAAGCTTGATGATACTTCTGAGTCGGAGGTAGCCCTTGACTCCCTTGGCCAACTTTTTAATAATCTTATTAACACTGATCATTGCCAGGAGACACAGGGGCCAGTCAGGCCATGGAAGAAGAGGTAACTATTTCCTCCAACTCAGCCCATTTGCCAAGACAGAAACTTCGAGTCGTAACCCAAAAAGTAAGGTTTTCACACCCTTTGGCTTATCTGGATCCTCATTTTCTTTTGAAAAAGCAGCAACATGAGAGCCGCCGTCAGACCCGGAACGATGATGAACCGCCTGCTATTCTTCAACAGACTCCTCAAAAATGCCCGAATGAGGTTTATTTCACCGTCTTTGAATTTCTGTCAATGGATTCTTTCCCTTGCGTTACTTAACTTTGTTGTATCTTTTGTAGGAGGTGTCTCGCTCGTCTGGCGACTCGTCTCAGACCCAATTTCCGGCCTTCAAGACCGCCCCTGGGTAAGGGAAAAATCCTCTTTCCTCCGTGTTTTTCAAACTGTATCTTTATACTGATAGTCTCATAACATTTCTCTTAGTGGTCAAGCTAAGTCCAAGAAGGCCAAGGTAACTAAGCCGGTGGAGGACCCACCAGTCCTTGCACCTGAACCGGCCATGCCACCTTCTCCTCTATTAACTGAAGCTCCAGAAGACCCGACTGTCAACGCTGAAGTAAATCCTCCTGAGCCGTTAGTTGACGATACTACCGTTAGTCCTTCTGCAATCGGACCATCCAGCTCGGCCAACCCGCCATCATCGTCTGCGCAAGACGTTTTGATCACCAGAAGCCGCTTTGTTGAGCCGGGGAATCCCACCGTGTTGGCTCGTCACACGGCGAAACAAGAGGCGTTGGAGAGACAGAAAGTGCGTTTTGATATTTCACATTATGGCCATCTGAATGCCAACGATATATTATCCTTCTATCTCAGCCATGTGCACTCCAGCCGTGACTCAGAGATCGAAATGGTCAAGCAGTTGCAACTGAAGTATGAGGTATGTTCTTCCGGCTTACTTATATTCTACCAGCCCCTAAGTCTTCAGATTATGAGAAAACCGGAATGATCTATAGACTTTATGATATAGGCTAAGACTTTACCTTTAGATTTTTCTGAAGTCCAATAAAATAGAACAAAGCTTCACCTATAGTACCCAAGGGCCGGGTCACTTAACCATAAATGAGCCGGTACTTTGAATTTCATAACTGTCTTGTACCGAATCCAACAAATATTGTAATCCAGCTTAACCTTGAGAGACTTTGCTGAATAGCATACATTAGCCCCCAAGTGCCAAGTGCTGTTACTTTGTAAAGTACTTGGGACTTAAAGTATGTTAGAGTCATAAGAAATTGTTTTGGCATAGATTAGCCCCCAAGTGTCAAGTAGTTTTGCAGTGCAAAGTACTTGAGACTTGAATCTTGAATTCTGAACCTTAATTGAAATCTTGACTCATCTGTGTATGTTTTGTAGAATGCCTTATTTGAACTGAGCTCGCAATTAACTGATGCGAAGACCCGGCTGGCGGATCAGGAGGCAGAAATCAAATCTGCTGACTCCAAACTGTAATTAAGTCTATCTGAGATGGAAAAATTAAAAACCAGCTTGACTGTCAAGAAGAAAACCTGGGCTAAGGAAAAAACGCTTCTAACACAATGCGCCGAGAAAGCTGAAGCAACCCTTGAAGAAGTTACGACAGAGCTGACCAGATTAAAAGACCGGGTGTCTCAAATGGTGTCCGCCATCTTTGGTAAGTCATTTGTACTTGATCTTGTGTACTTTCCGTCGATCTGGAATATAACCCGCTAGCTAATCCTTTGGTTACAAAATATGCAAAGGCCCACGAAGCAAGAATCTGAGCCAAGATAACGTAATTAAACTGAAGGCGGTGTATACCTTAGTGGAGAAATTGTATATTGGCGCACAACGGGCACTTGCCGCTATCTCTCCTGCCAATCAAGGACCCAACCAGCTCAGTGATGTCTTAAAAAAGCTGTCAATCTTACCCGCCAGGTTCCAAGAAGTCAAGCGCTCTTGTGTGAGAGCCGAGGCTTTGACTTCCCTGAGCCGCTTCAAGGCTTTGGTACCAGATCTAGACCCGGCGGACGTAGCCAGAGGGTATCCTACCGTGAAGGAAGACGGATCTCCATTTGAACAAGATGACTTCATGGCTTGCGTGCAGGGAGTTCGACCTCAGGCGACCATTCTTGGAGATGAAACCAATATCGACAAGTATCAGCCGGGTTTTGATGTGGAGAATAAGAAGATGGCAACTCCCTCGTACAAGGTGACATATTTAATCCCGCCGGTTCCTGAACATACATTTGCTCCGGAAGTTGATCTGGCTGGCCTGATTGACAAAGAAGCAGAATTTATTGTTGTGAACGGTTTTGATTGGTCAAAGCCTAGCTTCTAATCAGCAGAAGGTGGTGAACGGGCGAGGGAGGAGTGAGGACCATCTTCATGGGCTTTAAAAAGCCTTGTAATAGATTAGTTTTGAAAATACTGCATATTCTGCCTATGCCATCGCGCATAAGACACCGTGTGTTACTCTATGCTTTCTAATGTTAATATATGCATCATATTTATGGTTATTTCTGCAATTCTTCAGCTCTGTTCCTGTAGCAAAAGAAAAAACTTGCTTGGCGGTTCAGCATCGAGCGGGTTAGAATACCCGGTACATGATCGATAATTTGACCATAGTAGGAAACAGAACCAGACCTAAAAAGAAAAAACAAAGGCTGAAATAACCTTGGAGTAATGCAGGAGGAAACTGTTTATAAACAATGACCATACCTGTATCTTTGACCTCCGGACCACCGGTTTATATGACCCGGGTGATGAGGTTGATAAACCAGTCTTTTTGAGAAGTCAATGCTTCTGAATACCTAATGATTATCATGCCTTAGCGGTTTGTTGTCAAATAATCAAGCCGGTGAAAAGACCATGCTGATCAATTTGAAGTTGAGACAACAAAAAACCAATAAGACAAACAAGAGGTGGTAAATAAAATTAGCCTTGTAACTAAAGGTTGGGGGTTTTCTGATTCGAATACGATCAGTAAAACGGACCAAAGGGGTTAAGCTAAGATTCGAATACGATCATATAGCCCCCAGTGGCTTTGGTGTTGCGCCGATCAAGAGGGTACTGACAGCTATGTTCTCTTTGGTTCGAATACGGCCTATGTTTGAACAGGAAGCCCCCAAATGACCTTGAGAGGTTTTTAACGACCCTGATTCGAATTCGATCCAAGTCAGACCCAAAAGGGGTTAAGATGTGATTCGAATACGATCAAGAAGCCCCCTAGTGAGTTTGGCTTTGAGCCGATCAAGAGGGTTACGACAGCTGTGTTCTCTTTGGTTCGAATACGACCTATGTTTGAACAGGAAGCCCCCAAGTGACCTTGATAGTTTGCAGCTAGATTCGAATACGATCATAAGCCGGACCAAAAAAGGTTAGACTTGATTCAAATATGATCAGCTCCTTAGTAGTCATTTGAAAATAGTATTAAAAGATAGTAAAGATGTGTAATCTTTGAGAAGAAAAGAGACCGATTGTCCTGCTTTATTACTTATCATAGTATATACAACCTCAAAGTATGTACATGATGAGAGCCGGTGCCTCAGGTGTAGTATGGCCGGAGTTGAGCAATGTTCCACGGCCGGCGGGTCTCCTCTTCCAACTTACGTGAGTCTTTGTGCTCTCGAACGTCAATGAGGTAATATGACCCGTTGTTTAAGTTCTTGCTGACCACAAAGGGTCCTTCCCAAGGTGGGGATAGCTTGTGTGCATCTGGTAGATCCTGGATGAGCCGGAGCACCAGGTCACCTTCTTGAAAAGTTTGGGACTTAACCCGGCGGCTGTGATAATGGCGTAGGTCCTGTTGATAAATTGCTGATCGAGCCGCTGCTAAGTATCTTTCCTCATCTAACAAGTCAAGCGCATCCTGTCTGGCTTGTTCATTATTAGCTTCAACATAAGCCGCTACACGGGGCGAGTCATGATAGATGTCACTAGGAAACACTGCTTCCGCTCCATAAACCATGAAGAAAGGTGTATAACCTGTAGACCTGTTAGGGGTGGTGTTGATACTCCACAACACCGAGGGTAACTCCTCTACCCAACAACCTAGCGTTCGCTGCAAGGGAACCATAAGCCGGGGCTTGAGACCTTTTAAGATTTCCTGATTTGCTCTCTCAGCCTGACCATTGGATTGAGGATGAGCTACAGAAGAAACATCGAGCCGGACATCCTCGCGCTGACAGAACTCCTCCATAGCCCCTTGGGATAGATTAGTGCCATTGTCAGTGATAATGCTGTGTGGAAAACCAAAACAGAAGGTCACCTTTTTCATGAACTGAACCGCTATGGCCGCATCACACTTACTCACTGGTTTTGCCTCAACCCACTTTGTGAATTTGTCAACTGCCACTAAAAGATGTGTCTTTTTATCCTTAGACCTTTTGAAAGGTCCAACCATGTCAAGCCCCCAAACCGCAAACGGCCAAGTGATTGGAATCATCCGCAACTCTTGAGCCAGCACATGTGCTCGTCGTGCGAATTTTTGACATCCATCACATCTACTGACCAGATCTTCTGCATCAGCGTGAGCCGTCAACCAGTAAAAACCATGACGAAAAGGCTTGGCCACCAGAGATTTTGACCCGGCGTGATGACCACAATCACGTTCATGGATCTCACGAATTATTTCTTGGCCTTCTTCAGGGGAAACACACCGCTGAAACGCTCCAGAGATGCTGCGATGGTATAGTTCTCCGTCAGAAATCGTCATTGACTTAGACTGCCGGGTTATCTGTCGGGCCAGGGTCTCATCCGCTGGCAGCTCGCCCCGGGTCATGTAAGCCAAGAATGGCACTGTCCAATCTGGGATGACGTGAAGAGCCGCCACCAACTGCACCTCCGGGTCAGGAACGGCTAGATCTTCTTCTGTAGGTAACTTCACAGACGGGTTATGCAAAATATCCAGGAAGGTGTTAGGTGGCACCGGCTTACACTGAGATCCCAACCAGCTTAAAGCATCGACCGCTTCGTTCTTCCTATGGTCAATGTGCTCCACCTGATAACCTTTAAAATGCCCTACAACAACAGCAACTTTATGGCGATAAGCCGCCATGCAAGGATCTTTGGAATCCCACTTTCCTGACACATGTTGAGCTACGAAATCTGAGTCGCCAAGACACCGGACCCGGCTCAGGCTCATCTCTTTAGCCATTCGAAGACCATGGAGCAACGCTTCATATTCCGCCGCCTTGTTAGTGCAAGGAAACATCAGCCGCAACACATAACAAAATTTGTCACCTCGAGGGTAGGTTAAAACAAATCCAGCCCTTGAGCCTTCCAACTGTCTGGACCCATCAAAATGAATAGTCCAATATGTGTTGTCTGGTTTCTCCTCCGGCATCTGCATCTCTGTCCAATCATTAATAAAGTCAACCAGTGCTTGAGATTTGATCGCAGTACGTGGTACATACTTCAACCCATGAGACCCAAGCTCAATGGCCCACTTGGCGACTCGTCCAATGGTTTCTCTATTTTGAATGATGTCTCCCAAAGGAGCAGAGCTAACCACAGTGATTGGGTGACCCTGAAAGTGATGTCTGAGCTTCCGGCTCGCCATGAACACCCCATACACGAGCTTTTGTCAATGTGGATATCTTTGTTTAGATTCAATCAACACCTCACTGACGTAGTAAACTGGCCGTTGAACCAGATGTTCCTTGCCAACCTCCTTGCGCTCCACCACAATTTCCACACTAATAGCTCATGAGTTGGCGGCTACGTATAACAATAGCGGCTCTTTCTCAACTGGAGCAGCAAGGATCGGTGTCTCAGCAAGCTGTTTCTTCAGATCCTCAAAAGCAGAGTTCGCAGCATCACTCCAAACGAAATCATCCATTTTCTTCATCATCTGATACAAAGGCGTCGCCTTCTCCCCTAACCGGCTTATAAACCGGCTCAAAGCAGCAACACGACCCGCCAGCCGTTGAACGTCATTGATGCATGTTGGTTTAGCCAGGGATGTGATTGCGTTAATCTTCTGCGGGTTAGCTTCAATACCTCAGTTGGACACCAAAAAACCCAAAAGCTTGCCAGCTGGGACTCCAAAAACACACTTGGCCGGGTTAAGCATCATTTTGTAGACCCGGAGGTTATCAAAGGTCTCTTTCAGATCTATGACCAAGGTTTCCTCTTTCCTGGACTTTACCACTATATCATCCACATAAGCATGAACATTACGCCCAATCTGATTGTGAAGGCAATTCTGCATACACCGTTGATAAGTTACCTGGGCACTCTTGAGCCCGAAGGGCATAGACACATAGCAGAAGGCTCCAAACGGAGTGATGAAAGCTGTCTTCTCCTAGTCCTTGACTGCCATCTTGATCTGATGATAACCTGAATAAGCATCCAGAAAACTCAAACGTGCGCAACCCGCCGTAGCATCGATGATCTGATCAATACGGGTTAGAGAAAAAGGGTCAGCCGGACAAGCCTTGTTTAAATCGGTGTAATCCACACACATACGCCAGGTGCCGTTCTTTTTGAGTACAAGCACTGGGTTAGCCAACCACTTTGGGTGAAAAACTTCCACAATGAACCCGGCTGCCAAGAGCCGGGCCACCTCCTCTCCAATGGCTTTGCGTCGTTCCTCGTTAAACCATCGGAGAAACTGCCTGACCAACTTAAACTTTGGGTCAATATTGAGAGTGTGCTTAGTGAGTTCCCTCGGGACACCCGGCATGTTAGAAGGTTTCCATGCAAAGATGTCCCATTTCTCACGGATGAACTCGATGAGCGCACTTTCCTATTTTGGATCCAAGTTGGCACTGATGATGAACTGCTTGGATGAGTCGCCGGGCACAAAATCAACCGTCTTGGTGTCATCAGCTGACTTGAATTTCAACACCGGTTCATGCTCCGTTGTTGGCTTCTTTAAAGACGTCATGTCTGCTGGGTCAACATTATCTTTATAAAACTTTAGCTCTTCTATTGCACAAACAGACTCAACATATGCAGCATCTCCTTCTTCACACTCTAGGGCTATTTTCCGGCTTCCATGTACTGTAATGGTGCCCTTATAACCCAGCATCTTGAGCTGCAGATACACATAACATGGCCGAGCCATGAACTTGGCATAAGCCGGCCGTCCAAACAAAGCATGATATGGGCTTTTAATCTTAACCACCTCAAAGGTTAATTTCTCCGCTCTGGAACCATATTCATCCCCAAAGGCTACTTCCAGTTGAATCTTGCCAACTGGGTACGCCGACTTGCCAGGTACCACACCGTGAAAAACAGTGTTGGATTGCTTAAGACTCTTATCAGTCAACCCCATCCGACGAAACGTCTCATAGTAGAGGATGTTGATGCTACTGCCTCCATCCATGAGTACTTTAGTGAATTTATATCCACCAACCTGAGGCGCTACTACCAAGGCCAAGTGATCCGGATTATCAACCCGGGGAGGATGATCCTCTCTGCTCCACACAATAGGCTGTTCTGACCACCGTAAGTAACATGGAATTGCCGGCTCAACGACATTGACATCCCTCTTGTGTAGCTTTTGGTCCCTCTTGCACAAGCTAGTGGTAAATACATGATATTGCCCACTATTCAACTGTTTTGGGTTGCTCTGATATCCGGATTGCTGCTGATTACCTTGGCCGGGTTGTGGATTATAACCTCCTTGGTTACCCGCATGTCCCTGACCGTGAAAACCGCCTCCACCTGAGCCGGCGCCCGGGCCATGCAAACCGCCTCCACCTGAACCGCTGCCTGGACCGTGACCTCCATCAAATGCATTTGAATTTTTAAACGCTTTCATGATTGTATAGTCCTTCCACAGATGGGTGGCTGGCTTCTCCCGGGTGCCGTGTCTTGCACAAGGTTCATTCAATATTTGCTCAAGGGTGGGACTTGACCTGCCCGACTGAGGGGGTTGCCTACCCTTGCACCGTTGATTGTTGCCCTGTGCATTGGTGTTAGCCACAAATTCGTCAGCCTTACGTTTATTACCTCCTTGATTTGCTAGGTTTTGCTGGTGACCCTTGCCGTTGCCGTTCTTCTTTCCCTTCCCTGTTTTTTCTTCATCAGACACATGGTCCTTGGTACTATCAGAATCAGCATACTTGATGAGAGCCGCCATCAACTGGCCCATGTCATTGCAGTCTCGCTTGAGTCGCCCCAACTTCTGCTTCATAGGTTCAAAATGGCAGTTCTTCTCCAACATTAAGACTGCTGAGCCGGCATCCATCTTATCAGATGAATGTATTATCTCCTTGACCCGGCGCACCCAATGGGTTGTGGACTCACCTTCCTCTTGTTTACAATTAGTCAGGTCCACAATCGACATAGGTTGCTTACATGTGTCTTTGAAGTTCTGAATGAACCGGGCCTTCAACTCCGCCCATGAGCTGATGGAATTGGGTGGCAACCCCCTCAACCAAGTACGAGCTATTCCATCCAACATCATAGTGAAATACTTAGCCATTGCCGCGTCGCTGACCTCCAACAGCTCCATAGCCATCTCATAACTCTCAATCCAAGCCCCAAGCTACAAGTCGGCCATGTAATTAGGCACCTTACGAGGCCCCTTGAAGTCCTTCGGCAAACGCTCATTACGTATGGCCGGCACCAGGAAAGGGACACCTCCGGTTCTTGTGGCTACTCCTGCCTCAACCGAGGTTGCTGGATAAGCCGGAAAAGTCTGATGAGCCGCCTGCTCCGCCGCCAGTTGAACCGCCCGCTCAGCCTCCTATCGGATCCTCTCCTGATCCGCCAAGTTAAGGGCTCCGGCCTGTACCGGCTCATGCCTGCGCGGCCGGTTGCAGCGTTGAGCATTGCTTGACATGTCAGCTGAATCCATATGCCTGCTGTAGCTTGGGCTCCGGCTCGGGCGAGGAGTTGAATGGATCCTGTCTCGACTGTAAGAGTATGCATCTTGCTGCGCCAGAGCTGTTTGAAGAAGTTCTCTCACCCTTCGTGTTTCGATCGCCGCCGGCGAGTCACCTTCCATCGGGAGAGCCGCCAAACGAGCCGACGCGGCAATGAGGTTTTCCAAGGGATTGGAGAAGTGACCCGGTGGTGTTGGTACATAATGAGGTGGAGTGGTATGTACACGAGGTGGTTCCATGGCGCGCGGCTGAACCGGTGCCCCGGGTGTCGTGATCCGATTTGCCTCCGGCGGGTTACTTGTCCCGGCCCCGGGTGTATGAAAAAGGTTCCTAGGATCGAGCGTCAGAGGTAGACGTGATTGAGTTTTCTAATGCCTTCTTCTCATGACCTCGTTTGACGCGTTCAGATCCACCGAGAGCCGGAAAGTATCTGCTTGAAGCTGTTGAGCACGAGCGTCCGAAGTCGCCCGCTCCGCGGCCATCCTGACCTCTTCTACTGCTAAATTTTCTTTAGCTTGTACCATCTCCTCACGTACGTGTGCCACCTCTGCGTCATGCTGAGCTTTATCTGCCGGCTCTACCACGACAGTCAATAGAGTCGTCAGTTTATCCATGAGGTCCATCAGAATCTGAGCTGGGGGCGCGCGGGGTCTCCTGACCTGGCTGCGGCCGACCTGGTGGTTGTTGTTGCTGCTACTGTGGAGTTCTGCCCGGGCTGTGTTCCTACCATGAAGACTCCGGCCCAATTCGGCGGCTCAAGGGGGTCCAGAATACTGCTGCCATCGGAACAGCCCCCGAGCATGCCATCCTGCAGCTGATACAAAGAGTCCGTCTCACCCGTTGATGATGTGGCGTCAGAACAGATGGCCATCTCACCGCCATCCACCGATTCTTCAGAGTATTCACCGCCGTGGATGCAACCTACAAAGGCATGCTTCATGACAGATTAAACATGGGCGGACCTCGCGCGCTGAGCCGTTTCGATGAGGTTGGTGTGGACGTCCGGCTCAGGGCCCGACTCGCCGATCCGGCCGATGAAGACATGAATTCCGCCGAAGGGTACCCTGTACCCGTACTCAATTGAGCTGGCCTCGGGGCCCCAGCCTTCGTCGTTGATATAGAGCTTGCCGCGACGATTCTTGGTCATCCGGCCCACATCGTATCCCTTGAGCCCTTCGAAGTTGCCCTTCAAGAACTCAAATCCACCGTGCGCTGGCCCCAAGGTGGGCGCCAACTGTCATGGAATTATCACGACAAATGTCCTAGCAGAAGGACTTAGTCTTAGGGCCATTGCAACTAGGAAGCTTAAAGGGGTTAATCGGGACAAAGGACACGAGAGGTTTTATACTAGTTCGGCCCCTTACGATGAAGGTAAAAGCCTACGTCTAGTTGTGTTGATATTGCTGGGGTTTCGATTACCAAGAGGCTAGTTCGCCGGCTTGGTTATCAATCTCTTCTTTCTTGCCCTAAGCCGCCACCGGGTTGTCCCCTTATATACACGGGTTGACGCCTGGTGGCCTACAGAGTCCCGGGGGGCTCATAAATCGTGTCCGGCTCGCTGACTTCTTTTACATTCCTTTCCTTACAAGTCTTTCCTTACATATGGCGGTTTACAATATTGGGCCTTAAGCCGCCTCTAGGCCTTTAGGCCTTCTATAAGATTTAATAAACTATCGCCTTGAATGTCTACTGGGCTTCCTTTGTGACCCGCCATTGGGGCTGACCCGGCCCCTCCTAGGCGGGTCATAACTAATAGCTATATCCCCAACAGCTATGGTTAAAGATCTCTTGTCTGATAATATTGATGGGCATGTTATTTACTTTTGTGATCAAGCTGCTAGAATTGTTAGACCCAATACTAAAAATAAACACACCTATTGTAGGCATGCCTGTTATTTCTGTTAAAATAGGAGATCATTGCTATGATGGCTTATGTGATATGGGTGCTAGTGCTAGTGCAATACCTCAATCTTTATATGAAGAAATTATGCATCATATTACACATGCTGAGTTAGAAGGTATTGATGTTACAATTAAGCTTGCCTATAGAGATACTATTTCACCGGTTGGGATTGTTAGAGATGTTGAAGTCTTGTATGGGAAAGTTAAATATCCTGCTGATTTTCTTCTTCTTGGTTCCCCACAAGATGACTTTTGTCCCATTATATTTGGTAGACCCTTCTTGAATACTGTTAATGCTAAGATAGACTGCAAAAAGGATATTGTTTCTGTTGGTTTAGGGGATATGTCTCATGATTTTAATTTTGCTAAATTTCGTAGACAACCCCATGATAAATAATTTCCTAGTAAATATGAAATTATTGGTCTTGCTTCTATTGCTGTGCCTCCTAATGATCCTTTAGAACAATATTTGCTAGACCATGAAAATGATATGTTTATGAATGAAAGAAGGGAAATAGATGAAGTATTCTTTAAACAGGGACCTATTTTGAAACACAACTTGCCTGGTGATATTCTAGGGGATCCTCCTCCACCCAAGGGTGATCCCGTGTTTGAGCTCAAACCATTACGTGATACTCTTAAATGTGCTTATCTTGATGAAAATAAGATATATCCTTTTATTATTAGTGCTAACCTTTCAGAGCAGGAAGAAGCGAAATTATTGAAAACTCTAAAGAAGCACCGTGCTGCTATTGGATATACTCTTGATGATCTTAAGGGCATTAGTCCCACTCTATGCCAGCACAAAATAAAATTGGAGAAAGACGCTAAACCGGTTGTTGATCACGAACGACGGTTAAATCCTAAGATGAAAGAAGTGGTAAGAAAAGAAATACTAAAGCTTCTGGAGGTAGGTATAATTTATCCCATTGCTGATAGTCAGTGGGTAAGTCCTATCCATTGTGTCCCTAAGAAGGGAGGTATTACTGTTGTTCCTAATGATAAAGATGAATTGATCCCACAAATAATTGTTACAGGTTATAGAATGGTAATTGATTTCCACAAATTAAATAAAGCTACTAAAAAGGATCATTACCCTCTACCTTTCATCGATAAAATGCTAGAAATATTTTCCAAACATACACATTTTTGCTTTCTAGATGGTTATTCTGGTTTCTCTCAAATACATGTGTCAAAAGAGGATCAGGAAAAGACCACTTTTACTTGCCCTTTCGGTACCTTTGCTTATAGACGTATGCCTTTTGGTTTATGTAATGCACCTGCTACCTTTCAAAGATGCATGACTGCTATATTCTCTGACTTTTGTGAAAAGATTGTTGAGGTTTTCATGGATGATTTTTCTATTTATGGAACTTCTTTTGATGATTGCTTAAGCAACCTTGATCGAGTTTTGCAAAGATGTGAAGAAACTAATCTTGTCTTGAATTGGGAGAAGTGCCACTTTATGGTTAATGAAGGCATTGTCTTGGGGCATAAAATTTCTGAAAGAGGTATTGAAGCTGACAAAGCTAAAGTTTATGCTATTTAAAAGATGCCATGTCCAAAGGACATTAAAGGTATAAGAAGTTTCCTTGGTCATGCCAGTTTTTATAGGAGGTTCATTAACAACTTCTCAAAAATTTCTAGGCCTTTGACTAATCTCTTACAAATAGATGTTCCTCTTGTCTTTGGTGATGATTGTGTAGAAGCATTTGAAATACTTAAGAAAGCCTTGATTTCTGCACCTATTGTTCAGCCTCCTGATTGGAATTTACCCTTTGAGTGTGATGCTAGTGATTACACTGTAGGGGCGGCTCTAGGACAAAGAGTTGATAAGAAATTAAATGTTATCCAATATGCTAGTAAAACTCTAGACAGTGCCCAAAGAAATTATGCTACTACTGAAAAAGAATTTTTAGCAGTTGTATTTGCTTGTGATAAGTTCAGACCTTATATTGTTGATTCTAAAGTAACTGTTCACACTGATCTTGCTGCTATTAAATACCTTATGGAAAAGAAAGATGCTAAACCTAGACTTATTAGATGGGTTCTCTTGCTACAAGAATTTGATTTGCATATTATCGATAGAAAGGGAGTTGAGAACCTCGTTGCAGACAACTTGTCTAGGTTAGAAAATGTTCTTGATGACCCACTACCTATTGATAATAGCTTTCCCGATGAACAATTAGCTGTCATAAATGCTTCTCGTACTACTCCATGGTATGTTGATTATGCTAATTACATTGTTGCTAAATTTATACCACCTAGTTTCACAAACCAACAAAAGAAAAAGTTTTTCTATGATTTAAGACATTACTTCTGGGATGACCCACATCTCTATAAAGAAGGAGTAGATGGTGTTATTAGACGTTGTGTACCTGAGCATGAACAGGAACAGATCCTATGCAAGTGTCACTCTAAGGCTTATGGAGGACACCATGCTGGAGATAGAACTGCACATAAGGTATTGCAATCCGGTTTTTATTGGCCTACTCTCTTCAAGGATGCCCGTGAGTTTGTCTTGTCTTGTGATGAATGTCAAAGAATTGGTAATATTAGTAGATGTCAGGAAATTCCTATGAATTATTCACTTGTTATTGAACCATTTGATGTTTGGGGCTTTGATTATATTGGACCATTTCCTTCCTCTAATGGGTATACACATATTTTAGTTGCTGTTGATTATGTTACTAAGTGGGTAGAAGCTATTCCAACAAGTAGTGCTGATCATAACACCTCTATTAAGATGCTTAAAGAAGTTATTTTTCCGAGGTTTGGAGTCCCTAGATATTTAATGACTGATGGTGGTTCACATTTTGTTCATGGTGCTTTTCGTAAAATGCTTGCTAAGTATGATGTTAATCATAGAATTGCATCTCCATATAACCCACAGTCTAGTGGTCAAGTAGAACTAAGCAATAGAGATCTTAAATTAATTTTGCAAAAGACTGTTAATAGATCTAAAAAGAATTAGTCCAAGAAACTTGATGATGCATTATGGGCCTATAGAACTGCATATAAAAATCCTATGGGTATGTCTCCGCATAAGATGGTTTATGGAAAACATGTCACTTACCTCTCGAACTAGAACATAAAGCATATTGGGATATTAAAGAGGTCAATTATGATTTCAAACTTGCCGGTGAGAAGAGACTATTTGACATTAGCTCACTTGATGAATGGAGAACCCATGCCTATGAGAATGCCAAACTGTTTAAAGAAAAGGTTAAAAGATGGCATGACAAAGGGATACAAAAACTTGAGTTTAATGTAGGTGATTATGTATTGTTATACGACTCTCATTTAAGATTTTTTGCAGGCAAACTCCTCTCTAAATGGGAAGGCCCTTACGTTATCGAGGATGTCTATCGTTCCGGTTTCATTAAAATCAACAACTTCGAAGGCACCAATCAGAGGGTGGTGAACGGTCAAAGAATCAAACATTATATCTCAGGCAACCCTATAAATGCTAAAACTAATGTTATTGAAACCGTAACCACGGAGGAGTATATAAGGGACACCTTCCAGAACGTTCCAGCCTCCACAAAGGAATATGTATGTGGTACGATAAGTAAACCGACTCCAAAACAGTTCTAATAGCATTTTTTCTCTGTTTTGGAATATTTAAGAAAATATGAAATAAGAAGCAGTCCGGAAAGGACATGAGGCATCCACGAGGGTGGAGGGCATGCCCCCCTACCTCGTGTGCCCTCCGGACTCCGTTTTCTTGCATGATACTTCTTTTGGTCGGTAAAAATTCACTATATAATCTCCCGAAGGTTTTGACCACCGTACCACGCAAATATCTCCTGTCTTTGTTTCGAGCTGTTTTTCTGACAGATCTAGATCACCATGACGTCTTCAAGCGCCCCCAAGGACAAGTTTTCTGAGAGGGTCATCAACCCCTACCTCGCGGAGGTGCTGCAACACCCTCAAACCATTGAGTTGCGTGAGGAGGTGCTGCACATCCGCGATGTTGAGGGACCAATGATGACCGGAAGCATGGAGACAAGACTCAAAGCAATGGAGAAACAAGTTTTCAAGTACCAGGGGATGGTGGAACGCAGACTTGATGCCAACCACATGATGGTCGCGGAGTTCACCAACAATCACAAGATGGATGCCAAGGACATTGGGGAGACCATCTTCAAGGTTCACGAGAAAATCAAGCACCTCCAAGCCGAGATCTATGACCCGCAAAACCAAAACTGTGAGTATGAATATAGATTCAAGAGGATGAGTTTGGCTGCAGATTCGAGGATCCCAGAGACTCGATCATCCTTCTATGATGGTGAGCCTATGCCTTGGAAGATGGACGACAAGCCTACATCATCAACAACTCCATCATCACTACCACCAAAGGATAACTGAGTATCGGGTATGGGCACTCCCCTTGGCAACTGCCAAGCTTGGGGGAGTGCCCCGGTATCGTATCACCATCACAATTTTATCTCTACTGTTTTTGTTAGTTCGATCCTTTTGATAATATCTTGATCTAGTAGAATAAAGTTTTAGTATGATTTAGTTTTGAGTTTTGCCTTGTGATCCTTCTATGTAATCGAGTCCGTGAGCTATATATAATAAAGATAAGTTATGAGTCAAGGGCCTGATTATCTTGCCATGATCTAGAGGGAATAAAAATAAACGAGAAGAGATAGAATAAAAATAATTGAAGATATCATATGGATCTTATGGAGAGTAATGACTTCACATATAAAGAGTATGATGAATAAAAGTTGTTGAGAGTTGACAAACATAGTTTTGGTCATCGTTGCAATTAATAGGAAGTAATAAAGAAAGAGAGGTTTTCACATATAAATATACTATCTTGGACATCTTTTATGATTGTGAGCACTCATTGAAATATATATGCTAAAAATTTGATGTTGGACAAGGAAGACAACATAATGGGTTATGTTTTCTTACATCTGAAATAAATTATATTGTCATGGATTATCCAACATGTTGAGCTTGCCTTTCCCCCTCATGCTAGCCAAATTCTTTGCACCAAGTAGAGATACTACTTGTGCTTCCAAATATCCTTAAACCCAGTTTTGCCATGAGAGTCCACCATATCTACCTATGGATTGAGTAAGATCCTTCAAGTAAGTTGTCATTGTTGCAAGAAATAAAAATTGCTCTTGAAATATGCATGATTTATTAGTATGGAGAAAATAAGCTTTATACGATCTTGTGATGTGGAAGAAATAAAAGCGACGGACTGCATAATAAAGGTCCATATCACAAGTGGCAATATAAAGTGACGATCTTTTTGCATTAAGATTTCATGCATCCAACCTTACAAACACATGACAACCTCTACTTCCCTCTGCGAAGGGCCTATCTTCTATTCTTGTCTTATACCTTATACAAGAGTCATGGTGATCTTCACCTTTCCTTTTTACATTTTATCCTTTGGCAAGCACAGTGTGTTGGAAAGATCCTGATATATATAGCTAATTGGATGTGAGTTTTCATGAACTATTATTGTTGACATTACCCTTGAGGTAAAAGGTTGGGAGGCAAAACTATAAGCCCATATCTTTCTCTGTGTTCGATTAAAACTTCATACCCACAAGTATTGCGTGAGTGTTAGCAATTGTGAAAGACTAAATGATAGTTGAATATGTGGACTTGCTAAAAAGCTCTTATATTGACTCTTTGTGATGATATGATGTAACACCCCAAAAATTTACCCATGATTTTTCTCCTGCTCATAGACCACTCTACCAAACCCTTAAGTCCAGGAGATTGGACCCATTGGAGTATTTTTGGTCCATGAAATAATGCCTTTCATTTTCTGTCCAGAACTGAAATTTGCAAAACTTACACTAACAAGTTTTTGTTTTTGTCAAACTAACCTTGCCACCCTCTTTATTATCTAAAGAGACCCCAAACTGGAGACTTTGGCCACCAGAGGAGATACCTAGAAGCTACTGGCATTCTGTCAAGCCCTTGGTGTTCATGAACAGAATTGGCATGCTCATGAGTTTGCATTATGGGCTTGCCACAACAGCCAAACCAGGGTGTCCACTAAACTCCTAGCTACCTCTAACCTAGACATGTTAATCCCCAGCCTCATCCAAGCCTCCTGGCTGTTGGGTTTCGTAGTAATTTCAAAAAATTTCCTACGCACACGCAAGATCATGTGATGCATAGCAACGAGAGGGGAGAGTGTTGTCTACGTACCCACGCAGACCGACTGCGGAAGCGTTGACGCAACGTAGAGGAAGTAGTCGTTCATCTTCACGATCCAACCGATCAAGTACCGAAACTACGGCACCTCCGAGTTCGAGCACACGTTCAGCTCGATGACGATCCCCGGTCTCCGATCCAGCAAAGTGTCGGGGAAGAGTTCCGTCAGCACGACGGCGTGGTGATGATCTTGATGCACTACAGCAGCAGGGCTTCGCCTAAACTCCGCTACAGTATTATCGAGGAATATGGTGGCTGGGGGCACCGCACAAGGCTAAGGAATAGATCACGTGGATCAACTTGTTGTATCTTTGGTGCTAGCCCTGCCCCTCTATTTATATGTTGAGCCCCGGGGTCGAAACTTGGAGCAAAAGCCTCCTCAAAGTCGGTTTTTCCCGAAAGGCAAGAGTCCCACTCGGACTCCAGGACCAAACGCCACAATCCTTGGCGTCTGGCCCAGACACCATGGGCCTCGGCGTCTGGCCCAGGGCCAGACGCCAGGGTCTCCGGCGTTTGGCCCCCTGGCCTCCGCAAAACTCCTTTTGCACCGACCTAAAGCCTCATGGGCTTGACCCCTTGGCCTAACCATATCATCCAATATATGAATCTTTACGTCTCGACCATTTCGAGACTCCTTGTCATGTCCCCGATCTTATCCGGGACTCCGAACTCCTTCGGTACATCAAAACATGTAAACTCATAATATAACTGTCATCGTAACCTTAAGCGTGCGGACCCTATGGGTTCGAGAACAATGTAGACATGACCGAGACACGTCTCCGGTCAATAACCAATAGCGGGACCTGGATGCCCATATTGGCTCCTACATATTCTACAAAGATCTTTATCGGTCAGACCGCATAACAACATACGTTGTTCCCTTTGTCATCGGTATGTTACTTGCCCGAGATTTGATCGTCGGTATCCAATACCTAGTTCAATCTCGTTACCGGCAAGTCTCTTTACTCGTTCTGTAATACATCATCCCGCAACTAACTCATTTAGTTGCAATGCTTGGAAGGCTTAAGTGATGTGCATTACCGAGAGGGCCCAGAGATACCTCTCCGACAATCGGAGTGACAAATCCTAATCTCGAAATACGCCAACCCAACATCTACCTTTGGAGACACCTGTAATGCTCCTTTATAATCACCCAGTTACGTTGTGACATTTGGTAGCACCCAAAGTGTTCCTCCGGCAAATGGGAGTTGCATAATCTCATAGTCACAGGAACATGTATAAGTCATGAAGAAAGCAATAGCAACATACTAAACGATCGGGTGCTAAGCTAATGGAATGGGTCATGTCAATCAGATCATTCAACTAATGATGTGACCTCGTTAATCAAATAACAACACTTTGTTCATGGTTAGGAAACATAACCATCTTTGATTAACGAGCTAGTCAAGTAGAGGCATACTAGTGACACTAAGTTTGTCTATGTATTCACACATGTATTATGTTTCCGGTTAATACAATTCTAGCATGAATAATAAACATTTATCATGATATAAGGAAATAAATAATAACTTTATTATTGCCTCTAGGGCATATTTCCTTCAGTCTCCCACTTGCACTAGAGTCAATAATCTAGTTCACATCGCCATGTGATTTAACAGCAATAGTTCACATCACCATGTGATTATCACCCATAGTCCACATCGATATGTGATGAACACCCAAAGGGTTTACTAAAGTCAGTAATCTAGTTCACATCGCTATGTGATTAACACCCAAAGAGTACTAAGGTGTGATTATGTTTTGCTTGTGAGAGAATCTTAGTCAACGGGCCTGCCAAATTCAGATCCGTATGTATTTTGCAAAATTCTATGTCTACAATGCTCTGCACGGAGCTACTCTAGCTAATTGCTCCCACTTTCAATATGTATCCAGATTGAGACTTAGAATCATCTGGATCAGTGTCAAAAACTTGCATCGACGTAACCGTTTACGACGAACCCTTTTTGTCACGTCCATAATCGAGAAACATATCCTTATTTTACTAAGGATAATTCTGACCGCTGTCCAGTGATCTACTCCTAGATCACTATTGTACTCCCTTGCCAAATCAGTGCAGGGTATACAATAGATCTGGTATACAGCATGACATACTTGATAGAACCTATGGCCAAGGCATAGGGAATGACTTTCATTCTCTTTCTATCTTCTGCCGTGGTCGGGCTTTGAGTCTTACTCAACTTCACACCTTGTAATACAGGCAAGAACTCTTTCTTTGACCGCTCCATTTTGAACTACTTCAAAATCTTGTCAAGGTATGTACTCATTGAAAAAACTTATCAAGCGTCTTGATCTATCTCTATAGATTTTGATGCTTAATATGTAAGCAGCTTCACCGAGGTTTTCTTTGAAAAATTCCTTTCAAACACTCCTTTATGCTTTGCAGAATAATTCTACATTATTTCCGATTAACAATATGTCATACACATATACTTATCAGAAATGCTGTAGTGCTCCCACTCACTTTCTTGTAAATACAGGCTTCACCGCAAGTCTGTATAAAACTATATGCTTTGATCAACTTATCAAAGCGTATATTCCAACTCCGAGATTCTTGCACCAGTCTATAGATGGATCGCTGGAGCTTGCATATTTAACACCTTTAGGATCGACAAAACCTTCTAGTTGTATCGTATACAACTCTTCTTTAGTAAATCCATTACGGAATGCAGTTTTGTTTATCCATTTGCCAGATTTCATAAAATGCGGCAATTGCTAACATGATTCGGACAGACTTAAGCATAGATATGAGTGAGAAAATCTCATCGTAGTCAACACCTTGAACTTGTCAAAAACCTTTTGCGACAATTCTAGCTTTGTAGATAGTAACACTACTATCAGCGTCCGTCTTCCTCTTGAAAATCCATTTATTTTCTATGGCTTGCCGATCATCGGGCAAATCCATCAAAGTCCATACTTTGTTCTCATACATGGATCATATATCAGATTTCATGGCCTCAAACCATTTCGCGGAATCTGGGCTCATCATCGCTTCCTCATAGTTTGCAAGTTCGTCATGGTCTAGTAACATGACTTCCAGAACAGGATTACCGTATCACTCTGGTGCGGATCTTACTCTGGTTTACCTACGAGATTCGGTAGTAACTTGATCTGAAGTTACATGATCATCATCATTATCTTCCTCACTAATTGGTGTAGTAGTCACAAGAACAGATTTCTGTGATGAACTACTTTCCAATAAGGGAGAAGGTACAATTACCTTATCAAGTTTTCTACTTTCCTCCCACTCACTTCTTTCGAGAGAAACTCCTTCTCTAGAAAGTTTCCGAATTAAGCAACAAAAGTCTTGCCTTCGGATCTGTGATAGAAGGTGTATCCAATAGTTTCCTTTGGATATCCTATGAAGACACATTTCTCCGATTTGGGTTTGAGCTTATCAGGTTGAAACTTTTTCACATAAGCATTGCAACCTCAAACTTTAAGAAACAACAACTTAGGTTTCTTGCCAAACCATAGTTCATACGGTGTCGTCTCAACAGATTTAGATGGTGCCCTATTTAACGTGAATGCAGCTGTCTCTAATACATAACCCCAAAACGATAGTGGTAGATCAGTAAGAGACATCATGGATTGCACTATATCCAATAAAGTACGGTTATGACGTTCGGACACACCATTATGCTGTGGTGTTCCATGTGGCATGAGTTTGTGAAACTATTCCACATTGTTTTAATTGAAGACCAAACTCGTAACTCAAATATTTGTCTCCGCGATCAGATGTAGAAAATTTATTTTCTTTTCACGATGATTTTCCACTTCACTCTGAAATTCTTTGAACTTTTCAAATGTTTCAGACTTATGTTTCATCAAGTAGATATATCCATATCTGCTCGAATCATCTGTGAAGTTCAGAAAATAACGATACTTGCCGTGAGCCTTAACACTCATCGGACCGCATACATCAGTATGTATTATTTCCAGCAAGTCAGTTGCTCGCTCCATTGTTCCGGAGAATGGACTCTTTAGTCATCTTGCCCATAAGGCATGGTTCGCAAGCATCAAGTGATTCATAATCAAGTGATTCCAAAATCCCATCAGCATGGAGTTTCTTCATGCGCTTTACACCAATATGACTTAAACGGCAGTGCCACAAATAAGTTGCACTATCATTATTAACTTTGCATCTTTTGGCTTCAATATTATGAATATGTGTATCACTACGATCGAGATCCAACAAACCATTTCGTTGGGTGTATGACCATAGAAGGTTTTATTCATGTAAACAGAACAACAATTATTCTCTAACTTACATGAATAACCGTATTGCAATAAACATGATCAAATCATATTCATGCTCAACGCAAACACCAAATAACACTTATTTAGGTTTAACACTAATCCCGAAAGTATAGGGAGTGTGCGATGATGATCATATCAATCTTGGAACTATTTCCAACACACATCGTCACTTCACCCTTTAACTAGTTTCTGTTCATTCTGCAACTCCCGTTTCGAGTTACTACTCTTAGCAACTGAACCAGTATCAAATACCGAGGGGTTGCTACGAACACTAGTAAAGTACACATCAATAACATGTATATCAAATATAGCTTTGTTCACTTTGCCATCCTTCTTATCCACCAAATACTTGGGGTAGTTCCGCTTCTAGTGACCAGTCCCTTTGCAGTAGAAGCACTTAGTCTCAGGCTTAGGTCCAGACTTGGGCTTCTTCACTTGAGCAACAACTTGCTTGCCGTTCTTCTTGAAGTTCCCCTTCTTCCCTTTGCCCTATTCCTTGAAACTAGTGGTCTTGTCTACCATCAACACTTGATGTTTTTCTTGGTTTCTACCTTCGTCGATTTTAGCATCACAAAGAGCTTGGGAATCGTTTTCGTTATCCCTTGCATATTATAGTTCATCATGAAGTTCTACTAACTTGGTGATGGTGACTAGAGAATTCTGTCAATCACTATTTCATCTGGAAGATCAACTCCCACTTGATTCAAGCGATTGTAGTACCCAGACAATCTGAGCACATGCTCACTAGTTGAGCGATTCTCCTCCATCTTTTAGCTATAGAACTTGTTGGAGACTTCATATCTCTCAACTCGGGTATTTGCTTGAAATATTAACTTCAACTCCTGGAACATCTCATATGGTCCATGACGTTCAAAACGTCTTTGAAGTCCCGATTCTAAGCCGTTAAGCATGGTGCACTAAACTATCAAGTAGTCATCATATTGAGCTAGCCAAACGTTCATAACGTCTGCATCTGCTCCTGCAATAGGTCTGTCACCTAGCGGTGCATCAAGGACATAATTCTTCTGTGCAGCAATGAGGATAAACCTCAGATCACGGATCTAATCTGCATCATTGCTACTAACATCTTTCAACACAATTTTCTCTAGGAACATATCAAAATAAACACAGGGAAGCAACAACGCGAGCTATTGATCTATAACATAATTTGCAAAATACTACCAGGACTAAGTTCATGATAAATTTAAGTTCAATTTAATCATATTACTTAAGAACTCCCACTTAGATAGACATCCCTCTAATCCTCTAAGTGATCACGTGATCCAAATCAACTAAACCATAACCGATCATCACGTGAGATGGAGTAGTTTTCAATGGTGAACATCGTTATGTTGATCATATCTACTATATGATTCACGCTCGACCTTTCGGTCTCTGTGTTCCGAGGCCATATCTGCATATGCTAGGCTCGTCAAGTTTAACCTGAGTATTCTGCGTGTGCAAAAACTGGCTTGCACCCGTTGTAGATGGACGTAGAGCTTATCACACCCGATCATCACGTGGTGTCTGGACACGACGAACTTTGGCAACGGTGCATACTCAGGGAGAACACTTCTTGATAATTTAGTGAGAGATCATCTTATAATGCTACCATCAATCAAAGCAAGATAAGATGCATAAAAGATAAACATCACATGCAATCAATATAAGTGATATGATATGGCCATCATCATCTTGTGCTTGTGATCTCCATCTTCGAAGCACCGTCGTGATCACCATCGTCACCGGCGCGACACCTTGATGTCCATCGTAGCATCGTTGTCGTCTCGCCAATCTTATGCTTCCACGACTATCACTACCGCTTAGTAATAAAGTAAAGCATTACATCGCGATTGCATTGCATACAATAAAACGACAACCATAAGGCTCCTGCCAGTTGCCGATAACTCGGTTACAAAACATGATCATCTCATACAATAAAATTCAGCATCATGTCTTGACCATATCACATCACAACATGCCCTGCAAAAACAAGTTAGACGTCCTCTACTTTGTTGTTGCAAGTTTTACGTGGCTGCTACGGGCTTAAGCAAGAACCAATCTCACCTACGCATCAAAACCACAATGATAGTTTGTCAAATAGACTCCGTTTTAACCTTCGCAAGGACCGGGCGTAGCCATACTTGGTTCAACTAAAGTTGGAGAGACAGTCGCCCGCAAGCCACCTGTGTGCAAAGCACGTCGGGGGAACCGGTCTCGCGTAAGTGTATGCGTAATGTTGGTCCGGGTCGTCTCGTCCAACAATGCCGCCGAACCAAAGTATGACATGCTGGTAGGCAGTATGACTTATATCGCCCACAACTCACTTGTGTTCTACTCGTGCATATAACATCAACATAAATAACCTAGGCTCTGATACCACTGTTGGGTTTCGTAGTAATTTCAAAAAATTTCCTACGCACACGCAAGATCATGTGATGCATAGCAACGAGAGGGGAGAGTGTTGTCTACGTACCCACGCAGACCGACTGCGGAAGCGTTGACGCAACGTAGAGGAAGTAGTCGTTCGTCTTCACGATCCAACCGAGCAAGTACCGAAACTATGGCACCTCCGAGTTCGAGCACACGTTCAGATCGATGACGATCCCCGGACTCCGATCCAGCAAAGTGTCGGGGAAGAGTTCCGTCAGCACGACGGCGTGGTGACGATCTTGATGCACTACAGCAGCAGGGCTTCGCCTAAACTCCGCTACAGTATTATCGAGGAATATGGTGGCTGGGGGCACCGCACAAGGCTAAGGAATAGATCACGTGGATCAACTTGTTGTATCTTTGGTGCTAGCCCTGCCCCTCTATTTATATGTTGAGCCCCGGGGTCGAAACTTGGAGCAAAAGCCTCCTTAAAGTCGGTTTTTCCCGAAAGGCAAGAGTCCCACTCGGACTCCAGGACCAAATGCCACAATCCTTGGCGTCTGGCCCAGACGCCATGGGCCTCGGCGTCTGGCCCAGGGCCAGACGCCAGGGTCTCCGGCGTTTGGCCCCCTGGCCTCCGCAAAACTCCTTTTGCACCGACCTAAAGCCTCATGGGCTTGACCCCTTGGCCTAACCATATCATTCAATATATGAATCTTTACATCTCGACCATTTCGAGACTCCTCGTCATGTCCCCGATCTCATCCGGGACTCCGAACTCCTTCGGTACATCAAAACATGTAAACTCATAATATAACTGTCATCGTAACCTTAAGCGTGCGGACCCTACGGGTTCGAGAACAATGTAGACATGACCGAGACACGTCTCCGGTCAATAACCAATAGCGGGACCTGGATGCCCATATTGGCTCCTACATATTCTACGAAGATCTTTATCGGTCAGACCGCATAACAACATACGTTGTTCCCTTTGTCATCGGTATGTTACTTGCCCGAGATTTGATCGTCGGTATCCAATACCTAGTTCAATCTCGTTACCGGCAAGTCTCTTTACTCGTTCTGTAATACATCATCCCGCAACTAACTCATTTAGTTGCAATGCTTGCAAGGCTTAAGTGATGTGCATTACCGAGAGGGCCCAGAGATACCTCTCCGACAATCGGAGTGACAAAAACTAATCTCGAAATACGCCAACCCAACATCTACCTTTGGAGACACCTGTAATGCTCCTTTATAATCACCCAGTTATGTTGTGACGTTTGGTAGCACCCAAAGTGTTCCTCCGGCAAACGGGAGTTGCATAATCTCATAGTCACAGGAACATGTATAAGTCATGAAGAAAGCAATAGCAACATACTAAAGATCGGGTGCTAAGCTAATGGAATGGGTCATGTCAATCAGATCATTCAACTAATGATGTGACCTCGTTAATCAAATAACAACACTTTGTTCATGGTTAGGAAACATGACCATCTTTGATTAACGAGCTAGTCAAGTAGAGGCATACTAGTGACACTAAGTTTGTCTATGTATTCACACATGTATTATGTTTCCGGTTAATACAATTCTAGCATGAATAATAAACATTTATCATGATATAAGGAAATAAATAATAACTTTATTATTGCCTCTAGGGCATATTTCCTTCACTGGCATGCGTTGGCATTTCATCGAGCACATGGCGTGCGTGCTCTGGGCGCGGCCAGAGCGCGCGTTTTGCACATGTGTGCGCCCGAGCCGCCGCGTTCGCTCACCCCGCGCACCTGGCCCTTGCTCGCCTGCAGAGCGACGCCCGTCCTCAACCGCTCACCAGAACCATCCAAGTCGCCCCTGGCGCCCTATAGCGCCACTGTCAGGTAGGCCATGGCAGCTAGCGGATGGCCGCATCCGGCTCCTGCCATGGACGGCGACGCCCGAGCCACAGCCGCGCGCCAGCTAGCCTCTGAACAGCCCGAGCTCATCCATGAGTCCGTCCGCTAGCTCCCGTCGCCGCCACGTCGCTCTGCTGGCAACACGATGGCGGTTCACCGGCGTTCTTATCCACAGCCACGGGGACCGACCTCCCCAGGCTATAAATAGCCCTTCCGATCACGCCTAGGCTCGTCAGCAACCCTGTTCGAGTAGTAGGAAGCTCCCCCTCCTCCCCAGTTGGCCAGAGGCCATCATCTCTCCCATCTCCGGCAGGCCCGACCGCCGCCACGTTCCGGTAAAATCCGGCCAAGACCGAGGCCCCTAACTCCTCCCGTTCTCCCATCCTCCTCCCCTCGACCGTGCGGAGCCACCCCACCTCTCAAACACAATCGGGAACCACCGTAGCCCGAGACCCCAATCCACCAGAGGCCACCGTCCGCCGCGGAGCTCGCCGCCGGCGACCCCCTTTGTCGCAATGACCCTCTCGACCACTAGGAGGACCACCCTGGACTGGCGGACCCATCCCTGCCCTCGGAATCCCGTGGGGAGCCACCGTTTGTCGGCGGCAATCGCCGGAGCTCCGCCTCTGCTCGGCCAGAGGAGAAGAAGGCGCAGGCGACTGGTCAAACCTGACCAGTGGGCCCGATGGACCCACTGTTAGTGACCCAGCGACGACTCACGCTGGCTTTAGTGGAAGCGTAAAACCCAGAGTACGTTTCCTCCTGTTCGAAAATGTATTACTCCCCAAACCGTTTTCTTTTTCTGATTTTTATTAAAACAGATTTTTTTACTAAACTTTGACTGGCTATAACTTTTAAAATACAAGTCCAGTTGATTTGATTCTTTTTCTGTTGTTTTTCAAATTTTGTCTAGTTTATTTCCATATTTATTTGAAAATTTTCTGAACAACTTTTTTGTACTGTTTTGAAACTATGTGTTAATTTGAAATTTTCTCAAATAGGATTTTTGGAGAAGGAAGCAACTTTCAAAAAGTGCACCCCCACTTGCATACTCATGAAGGCAAGCATTCTGAACCCCAGCATGATATTTGTTGTGTGTCGTTTGATGCAAATATGACACCACCTTGACGCAAAGTATTCGATATTTTATGTGGTGCTATGATCATATTCATGAGTGCATAATGATGATTCCTTGCAGTTGGGATTTGGATATGCTTGTGATAGTAATCACCCTCGTATGCCTTTCATGCCTACCGGAAGGAATCCGGGAAAGTCTCTGTCTTGGGTAGACACGAGCTTGTCTCTAGTTCTTCGTCGAGACGGTTATGTCCGGTAAGGCATGGTGAGGTATGATGAGTAGTGATTCTGTCTGATTGGTGTGAGATATATCTCTTATGCTTATCACACAGGAAATGCTTTAACCTCCTGAGTCGACCATAGATCGAGTCTTGTTCCAGTAACCCCCATACTTGTTTCGTACTACCACTTGTCCCTGCCATAGGTAGGGTATGGTTCAATAAGTTGTCAACCCCTTCCTAGCACACACCGTACAGAGAGGCCATGGTGGAAGATACCGGCTGCATCCGATAGGCATGCCACCTGGTCCGGGGGCATGGGTGTTTCCGGTTGGAGCCGAGGGGGTAGCTCCCCTAGTTTGCGCGCGTTACAAATTTTGTGATCCCATGCTAACTGAGGTTGTAGCCTCCCCACTTAGAGTTTTGCTTAACGGGTGTCGTGGGTGATTCCAGACACCGGTAAGTTAGGCTGGTGTGTGCGGTCAGGTGTGTTTTCAATTAAAAGACTGCAGATGGAATTAGTCCCAATGGACTAAATAAATCCGTTACTCGTGCGTAAAGAGTACACCCGCTGCAGAGATTATATCTATTCGAATAGCCGTGTCCATGTTTAAGGACTACAGTCTGGGATGAGTCAAGTGTCGGTCTTAGCGTCGGTCTTCGGAGGGAAAAACTGCTAAACCAGAACATGGATCATGACTTGTGACTTATGATGATCATGATTACTATTATTATGGACTAACCATTTACATTATTTGAATTATTGAGTATCCCTGGGATGGTTCTACCTCCTGGATATTCACTGTGACTACTCTCATATAAGCCCTTTATGTGGTGTCGCGGAGACGCCCAACTGTGGCATGCTTGTTATTTGCTTACTCTATAAGCCCTTTATGTGGTGTCACACAGACGCCTGACTGTGGCATGTTTGCTACTTATTTCCTTTATAAGCCCTTTATGTGGTGTCGCACAGACGCCCGACTGTGGCACGCTTGTTATTTCTTTTATTTATAAGCCCTTTGTGTGGTGTCACTCAGACGCCCGACTGAGGCATGCTTTATGTTATTATCCTTTCAAGGCGTCACTTCAGACACCCGATCGGTACATTCTATTTCTACTCCCTTATTGCATATTCATGTTGTATATGAATAACCTGCTTGCGTGCATCATGGATTCTTATTTTGTGACTGACGCTGTGATCATAGAATATTTCAGAGCATGATTATCATTTGTTATATTATACTCGTGTTCATAATGTTTGCGAGTATATTCAAAGTACTCACTGGCTTGTACCTAGCTATTGTCTTGGACAGATTTCTTGCATGGAGAGGAGCATTGCGATGACAGCTCCAGAACCTACGCAATGGTGACAGCAGCCTCGCGAAGATAGGAGTTATCCATGTCAGCTGTTCCTGTGGGAAATGGATTCCCATAGACGCTGATGAACCGCAAACCGCTTCCGCCATCAACCACTAGAAACCATTTGATGTACTCATAGGCCAGAATGGTCTTGTACTACTCATTTTGTATTTTGCTTGGAGCTTCTATATCAAGTTGGTGTCTCATCAGCTAACAGTAATCCTGGGGCTGGTGAGCGTAAGGGCCATTTTCTGGGAAACTAATATCCCAAAAATCCGGTCCTGACATATGATAAATTGCAATTGCTTCAATTATAGTTTGTTAGTTTTCAATGAACTTTCTGATTCATAATTGAAATTGTGAATGAATTGTTACTTTAGCATAAGAAATCCTATGACAATATATATATATGTGTGTGTGTGTTGCTGTTCTAAGAATGATCATGATGCCCTCATGTCCATATTTTATTTTATCGACACCTCTATCTCTAAACATGTGGACATATTTTATGATATCGGCTTTCGCTTCAGGACAAGTGAGGTCTAAGCTTGGGGGAGTTGATACATCCATTTTGCATCATGCTTTTATATCGATATTTATTGCATTATGGGCTGTTATTACACATTATGTCACAATACTTATGCCTATTCTCTCTTATTTTACAAGGTTTACACGAAAAAGGAGAATGCTGACAGCTGTAATTCTGGGCTGGAAAAGGAGAAAATATTAGAGACCTATTCCGCACAACTCCAAAAGTCCTAAAACTCCACCGAAGTCAGTTTTAGAATATATAAAACATATTGGGCGAAGAAAGCACCGGAGGGGGGCCACCCACCATCTAGGAGGGTGGGGGCGTGCCCTACCCCCTGGGCGCGCCCCCCTGTCTCGTGGGCCCCTTGGGAAGGCCTCCAGTGCCCATCTTTGGATATATGAAGTCTTTTGCCCTGAAAAAAAAATCATAAGCAAGCTCTTGGGACGAAACTCCGCCGCCATGAGGCGGAACCTTGACGGAACCAATCTAGGGCTCCGGCGGAGCTGTTCTGCCGGGGAAACATCCCTCCAGGAGGGGGAAATCATCACCATCGTCATCACCATCGATCCTCTCATCGGGAGGGGGTCAATATCCATCAAAATCTTCACCAACACCATCTCATCCCAAACCCTAGTTCATCTCTTGTATCCAATCTTTGTCCCAAAACCTCAGATTGGTACCTGTGGGTTGCTAGTAGTGTTGATTACTCCTTGTAGTTGATGCTAGTTGGTTTATTTGGTGGAAGATCATATGTTCAGATACTTTATGCATATTAATACCCCTCTAATGATGAACGTAATATGCTTTGTGAGTAGTTACGTTTGTTCCCGAGGACATGGGAGAAGTCTTGCTATAAGTAGTCATGTGAATTTGGTATTCGTTTGATATTTTGATGAGATGTATGTTGTCTTTACTCTAGTGGTGTCATGTGAACGTCGACTACATGACACTTCACCATTGTTTGGGCCTAGAGGAAGGCATTGGGAAGTAATAAGTAGATGATGGGTTGCTAGAGTGACAGAAGCTTAAACTCTAGTTTATGCGTTGCTTCGTAAGGGGCTGATTTGGATCCATATGTTCCATGCTATGATTAGGTTTACCTTCATACTTGTTTTGTAGTAGTTGATGCTTGCAAGAGGGGTTAATCATAAGTGGGATTCTTTTCCAAGGAAGGGCAGTACCGAAGCACAGGTACACCCACATATCAAATTATCAAAGTAACGAACGCGAATCATATGAGCGTGATGAAAACTAGCTTGACGATAATTCCCATGTGTCCTCGGGAGCGTTTTCCTTTATATAAGGGTTTTTCCAGGCTTGTCATTTGCTACAAAAAGGATTGGGCCATCTTGCTGCACCTTATTTACTTTTATTACTTGTTACTCGTTACAAATTACCTTATCACAAAACTATCTGTTACCGATAATTTTAGTGCTTGCACCGAATACCTTACTGAAAACTGCTTATCATTTCCTTCTGCTCCTCGTTGGGTTTGACACTCTTACTTATCGAAAAGACTACGATAGATCCCCTATACTTGTGGGTCATCAAAGCACGTGTGGCAATCTGAAGTAGGGAGGGAACACAGATGATAATAAAATGAGTGCCAAGCAAAAGCAGTGATCAACTGCTTCCTTTATACCCTAATTAATACGTCGAGCCACGTTGTTACAGATAATGCCAAAAACATCGAGGTCATTTTACATGCCAAAAGTTTATACAAGGGAAAGATTTACATAGAGCCAAAACGAAATGGTTTAAGAATCCTAATGATGCCCTGCTGCATGTCTGCGCCATTTCTCCTTGGTGAGATATCCTTGGAGATGAGGAGTCCGATGGTCGTCTGCTAAAAAGAGGAACCTAGAAAGGAGTCCCCGTACGACCGTAGACCAGGTAGGTTTTTTAACGAACCTACATTGGAAAAAATATTTGAGGTCCGAATAGGGTCAAGATGTACTATGGACCTTTTCTGTAGTGTGCCTTCGGCGCTGCCAAGGTATTTTGAGTGCATAGTTATGTATGCGCGGTATGTATGCCGCAACCTTATGGGGCGATCAACGCAGGCTAATATACTATTCAAGCTCCGGTTCCATCAAGCTACCGCATTGTAACGCGGATCAGACACGTTTAGCAGTGTCATGGGTCTTGATGACCGATGAGTTGTTCAGCTTGATGAGGCCGCCCTATACTTCGGCTGCTAGGGCCGCAGTATGCTCCTCAGTACAGAGGGGGCGCTCCGTATTCCCATTTACTATGATGATGCCATGAGGTCCAGGCATTTTGAGCTTTAGATAAGAATAGTGCGGGACTGCATTAAAGCGGGCGAAAGTAGTTCGTCCGAGCAGTGCATGATAACCACTGCGAAAAGGGACGATGTCGAAAATCAATTCTTTGCTTCAGAAGTTGTCTGGAGAGCCGAATACTACTTCCAGTGTCAAGGAGCCCGTGCAGCGGGCCTCCACGCCGGGTATCATTCCTTTAAAGGTAGTGTTGCTAGGCTTAATTCTTGACGGGTCAATACCCATCTTACAGACAGTATCCTTGTAGATCAAGTTGAGGCTGCTGCCGCCGTCCATAAGGACTCAAGTAAGATGGTATCCGTTGATGATAGGATCGAGTACTAAGGCTGCCGAACCTCCATGATGGATACTGGTTGGGTGGTCCCTGCGATCAAAGGTGATCGGACAAGCTGACCATGGGTTGAATTTTGGGGCGACAGGCTCTATGATATGTCTCCAACGTATCTATAATTTTTGATTGCTCCATGCTATATTATCTACTGTTTTGGACATTATTGGGCTTTATTATCCACTTTTATATTATTTTTGGGACTAACCTATTAACCAGAGGCCCAGCCCAGAATTGCTGTTTTTTGCCTGTTTTAGGGTTTCGAAGAAAATGAATATCAAACGGAGTCCAACGGAATGAAACCTTCAGGGATGTGATTTTCTCATCGAATACAACTCAGGAGACTTGGACCCTACGTCAAGACACGTAACAGGAGGCCACGAGGTAGGGGGGCGCGCCAACCCCCCAGGTGCGCCCTCCACCCTCGTGGGCCCCCTGTTGCTCCACCGATGTACTTCTTCCTCCTATATATACCCACGTACCCCCAAACGATCAGATATGGAGCCAAAACCCTAATTCCACATAACTTTCTGTATCCACGAGATCCCATCTTGGGGCATGTTCCAGAGTGTAACACCCCGGATGTAACTTTCCCAATTTGTACTCCACTCTTGCCGTTTCGGTGTTAAGTTATATTTATTTTCTCGGGTTAGGACCCTTGTCTCCATGTGTTGTTGTCGTTGTCATGCATCTCATATCATGTCATCATGTGCATTGCATTTGCATATGTGTTCGTCTCATGCATTCGAGCATTTTCCCCGTTGTCCGTTTTGCATTCCGGCGCTTCGTTTTCCTCCGGTGGTCATTTCTAGCTTTCTTTCGTGTGTGGGGATTAAACATTTCCGGATTGGACCGAGACTTGCCAAGCGGCCTTGGTTTACTACCGGTAGACCGCGTGTCAAGTTTCGTACCATTTGGACTTCGTTTGATACTCCAACGGTTAACCGAGGGACCGAAAAGGCCTCGTGTGTGTTGCAGCCCAACACCCCTCCAATTTGGCCCAAAACCCACCAAACTCTGCTCCATCATCTAGAGCATTCGATCACGATCGCGTGGCCGAAAACCGCACCTCATTTGGACTCTCCTAGCTCCCTCCATGCCTATATAAAGGCCCTCCCGAAATTTCACGGATCCCCTCTCTTCGAAACCCTAGAAAAATCCACCGCGCCGCGCTGGACATTGTCCGATCCGGCCGGACATCGCTGCCGTCCAACCAGGGGCTGCCACGTGGGCGTGCACCCACATCCCCGCCGCCTCGCCCGCGCCGGCCCGCCTGGCCCACGCGCGGCCCTCCGCGCCGCCGAGCCGGGCCCCGTGCGCCCCGCCGCCTGCCTCCTCTCTCCACGGCGCCGCGCCGCCCCGCTCCGCCGCGTGCCGCCGAACCGCCGTCCGCCGCCTCGCACCGCCTCCCACTGCCTACCGCGCCGCCCCGCTCCGCCGCACGCCGCCCACGCCTCCTCGGCCTCGTCTCCGGCCAGATCCGGCCGCAGGAGAGCCGGATCCGCCGCCACCGACCCCGGCCTCCGCCGTCTTCATCGTCTCCGGCGAGTCAGCCGCCGCCTCGGTTCGCGTGCGTGAATAGTAAACCCTAGATCTCGGGGTGATTTTTTTCTACTAAGTCCCGAAATTCTCAGTCCATATGCTCATGTTCACGGCTCCGTAACTTTGCATCCGTAGCTCCGATTCATGCATATAGCATATCAAAATGTTCAACTCAGAGAGTACATCATTTCATTCCATTGCACAATTTTCATTTGAGTTCATCTTGATGCCCGAAATGCTGTTAGAAGAGGCCTACTTGAGATTATTGTCAGATCTGCTACTCCGTTTAGCTTTTTGTCATTTTTGCCATGATTAATGTGTGCATCATATGCCCATGAGTTCTACATATGTTTTGTTAAGGGTTTTGTCATCTTTCCAGAGGTGCAACCCATGTATTTTTGTGATGTGTGTGGTGACTAGTGCAAGCTTGCAAAGTGGTGCACTTGCTAATTCCGTTTTCAGGGACTTAGTAATTTCTCTAAGTCCTGGAGCTGTTTATCTCTTGATGCCATATGTTCATGTTGTTTCCAAGTGATCCGTGCCTCTTTTGAGGATGACCAGTAAGGATGTTTTGTTCATATTGTAGTGCTCTATCCATCCATGCCTTTGTTTGCAATTATGGAGCACCATAGCTTGAGTCAATCGAGCTCTACTTTTGCTACTTTGTGAATCTGGACAGATTGTCAACTTGTTTGCGATATTGCCGATGATGTTGTAGTTGATCCGTGTATGCTATGCTATTGTTCTTGCCATGTCTAGCTTGAATTTTGTGCCTTCTTGATGGGTGTATGATTGTCTTGCCATGACTTGCACCGTAGTGAGTGCATCGAGCTCGTAAACATGCCTACTTGAGTTCTGTTTTCAGCATGCTCCAGTTTTCACTAAGTCTGAAAACTGATTATGTTTTTTTGCTATGTTCACATGCTTGCAATTGTATCTTCTGATCCATTTTGGCTCAAGGTCACTAAGGGACTTTTGTTAAGCTCTTTGAGTAGCTCCATGCCATTCTTTACTTTGCCATGTTGAGATCCTGTAGCATATAGTTTTGTTGCTCCGAAGAGGGCTACCTGATCTGAAATTCCACACAAGTGTTAATTTCACTAAGTCTGAGATCTGTTTGCCATTTGCATTTTTGCCATGTTTGTTTGAACTTGTTAATGATTAATTGGCCATAGCTTAGTGCTAGACTTTTGCTAAGCATCTTGAATGCATCTCGGCCATTTATTTTGTTGTCATGTTTGGTTGCTGTAGCATGTTCATCTCATTGCATTTAGATGCCTACTTGCTGTAAATCGCAGACCGGTGTCATTTTTGAATCGCTTGCCATTTCCAACCGTAACTCCGATTCCGGCGTTCTTTATATCGTTTTCAAGCGATTTCATCTCATCTTTCCAGTGGCACACTTGGAATTCCAAGTTGAGGCCAGGTTCATGCGTTTCCTGTCATATCTTGCATTTTGCATGTCGCATCGCATCCCGCATAGCATATCATCATCGCATCGTCTTGTTTGGGTTCTTGCACGTGGTTGATTGTGTACTTGTTGCTTGTTTGTCTTGTTTGGGTAGAGCCGGGAGATGAGTTCGCTAATGAGGAGCCCGTTGAGTTTGCTTTCGAGGATCCAGTCAACTCTGACAACTGTGCAGGCAAGATGATCATACCCTCGAAATCACTACTATCTTTGCTATGCTAGTTTGCTCGCTCTTTTGCTATGCCAATGCTACGATGCCTACCATTTGCTTTCAAGCCTCCCAAATTGCCATGTTAAACCTCTAACCCACCATGTCCTAGCAAACCGTTGATTGACTATGTTACCGCTTTGCTCAGCCCCTCTTATAGCGTTGCTAGTTGCAGGTGAAGATTGGAGGCCGTTCCTTGTTGGAACATTTATTTACTTGTTGCGATATCATTATATTATCTAGTTATCTTAATGCATCTATATACTTGGTAAAGGGTGGAAGGCTCGGCCTCTCGCCTAGTGTTTTGTTCCACTCTTGCCGCCCTAGTTTCCGTCATATCGGTGTTATGTTCCCGGATTTTGCGTTCCTTACGCGGTTGGGTTATAATGGGAACCCCTTGATGTTTCGCCTTGATTAAAGCTTTTCCAGCAATGCCCAACATTGGTCTTACCATTTGCCACCTAGCCTCTTTTTCCCTTGGGTTTCCGGAGCCCGAGGGTCATCTTATTTAAACCCCCCGGGCCAGTGCTCCTCTGAGTGTTGGTCCGACCGAGTAGACTGCGGGGCCACCTCGGGGCAACTTGAGGGTTGGTTTTACTCGTAGGATGTCTTATCTGAGTGTGCCCTAAGAACGAGATATGTGCAGCTCCTATCGGGATTTGTCGGCACATTCGAGCGGTGTTGCTGGTCTTGTTTTAACCTGTCGAAATTTCTTGAATTACCGAGATACCGAGTCTGATCGGAACGTCTTGGGAGGAGGTCTATTCCTTCATTGACCGTGAGAGCTTGTCATGGGCTAAGTTGGGACTCCCCTGCAGGGATTTGAACTTTCGAAAGCCGTGCCCGCGGTTATGGGCTGATGGGAATTTGTTAATGTCCGGTTGTAGATAACTTGAACCTTAATTTAATTAAAATGAATCAACTGAGTGTGTTACCGTGATGGCCTCTTCTCGGCGGAGTCCGGGAAGTGGACACGGTGTTGGAGTAATGTTTGCGCAGGTTGTTCTTTAGTTTCTCGCTCGCGCTTTGCCTCCTCTTCTCGCCCTCTTTTGCGAATAAGTTAGCCACCATAATTGCTAGTCGCTTGCTGCAGCTCCACATATATTTACCCTGTCATACCTTTAAGCTTAAATAGTCTTGATCGCGAGGGTGCGAGATTGCTGAGTCCCTGTGGCTCACAGATTACTATTACACCAGATGCAGGGCATGATGATTCCGCTCCAGCAGACGCGTATGAGCTCAAGTGGGAGTTCGACGAAGACTCTCAATGTTACTATGTTTCCTTTCCCGATGATCAGTAGTGGCGCCCAGTTGGGGGTGATTGGGACCGTGTCGCATGTTGGGTTCTCTTTTATTTTGGCGCCGTAGTCGGGCGATGAGTGTTTGGATGATGTAATGTTATTTATGTACTTGATTGACATAGCGAGTGTAAGCCAACTATGTTATCTCCCCTTTTATTATTATATTACATGGGATGTTTGTGAAGATTGCCTAACTTGCGACATATGCCTTCAATGCGATTATGTCTCTAAATTGTGCCTCGACATGTGGGAGCTATAGTCGCATCGAGGGTGTTACAAGTTGGTAATCAGAGCCTTCCCCGACCTTAGGAGCCCCATTGCTTGATCGATTTTAGTGGCCGAGTTGTGTCCAGAAAAATGTTTTGAGTCATTTAGGAATTATATATCGGAGAGATTAGGAATTCTTTTTACTTCCCAGTCTCCTCATCGCTCTGGTAAGGCATCCTGACGTAGAGTTTTGACTCTTCTCTCCTCAAATTTCACTAATTTTTTTTAGGATCATGCGGGTATCTTGGAATCGTTCCGATGGTTTTATGATGAGAACATTGTCTTGGTGCCTCCTGTCAGGGGTTTAGTGGAAGTGTCCCGGGGAGTCGAGCTCTGAGGTGTTGTCATCATAATTATATCGTTGCAGTTCTGGAATACCTGAGTCTAGTACGCCGACATCGAAAATCTCTTTTATGCAGTTCGTTGGTGAGATAACCTCGACGCCACCCAGTACTGGGGCGGGAGTTCGGGAGTATCGCCATAACTTGTATAACGGATACTTTTCAAAGGTTGAGGTAGATGGTTTCCGAAGGTTTCTTGGTTATGTGTTGAAGGATGGATACAGCTGGATGTAGGATTTGCTAGTTTGGGTGAGATATTATGCTTCCCCTGTATCCCCAACACCTGATTGCATAACCGGAAAGGTTCGGGAGTTTCATAGGTGGGAATTCTGGTAGCTCTAGTTCTTCTTCCACGGATATTGGTTTGAGATTGGGATTTCTTACCGATTATTCGTTCTTGATCCGTACCTTGTTGATTTATTTCTCTACCTAAATTCTAAGTGGCTTCTCAATTTATGGATATGTGACCATTTCAAGAGGAATGCATTCGTTCATTTTGTTCGGATGTGAAGACTATATGATGCAATTTTTCATTCCGTTGGATTCAGCTTCAATATTTGTCTATCAATGTGCTAATGGGTGGTCAACCTCTTCAGGATGGCTCCTCCAATGCGCACGACTCCGAATCCTGATCCGCCACCACCTCCACCTCCTCCGGAGGCATGGCAAGCTGTGATGGCCGCAACCAATGCAAACACACAGTTGATCATCTAAATTCTTCAAGAGCACAATCAAGGCAACCAAGGGAATCAAGGCAACAATCAGAATCACTTTGCTACACTCAACTAGTTCCTTGCTAACGGGCCAAAGACTTTCAGCAATTGTGTTGAGGCAACCGATGCTGACGATTGGCTAGTGGATCTGTGCAAGCATTTCGAGCGCAGTAACGTCAGGCCTGAGGACTTTGTTAAGTTCGCTTCCTTCCAACTCAAAGATCAAGCTGTAGAATGGTTCCAGCAGTACAAGGATTCCAGAGGTGGACGTGTTATCACTTGGGATGATTTCCGTCGAGATTTCCGAGCTCATCATATTCCCCAGATCATGGTTGAAAGCAAGCGTGAGGAATTCCGCAACCTGCAGCAAGGCTCTTTGTCTGTCTATGACTACAACAAGTTGTTTCAGAAGCTCGCCCGTTTTGCCAAGTAGGACGTGCCTGATGAGAAGAGCATGATATACCAGTTCAGGGGTGGTCTCATAGAAGAAATCCAGCTCGCTCTTGTTCTCTTTGAGCCCTTGAGGTACGATGAGTTCTACAACATGGCATTGAAGCAAGAGGGTGCTCAATTGAGGTGTGATGCTTCCAAGAAGCGAGTCAGAGACGTTACTCCTTCTTCCTCCACTCAAGTGGCCAAGCAGCAGAAGTTTTGGCTTCCTCCTCCTCCGTTCTGCCAGCCGTATCAGCAGAAGAGCAAAGGTGGCAGTGGATCTTCCCACCCACCCAACCCTGGCTTTCAGAACAAGACTTCGTCTCAAGGTCCAAGATCGAGTGCTCCGTACCACCGTCCGCTTTCAGAGGTCACGTGCAACAAGTGCCAACAGAAGGGTCACTATGCCAACAAGTGTTTCAAACAGAGGCGTCTTCCTCCTCCTCCTCCTCCCCCTGTCAGATCGGCAAGTACAGCTGTGGTCAAGCATAACCCCAAGCACGCCAAGGTCAATTTGATGAATGCAGCTCAGGCAGAGGACTCGTCAGATGTCATCATGGGTAACCTTCCTATTAACGATGTTCCTGCAAAAGTTCTTTTTGACACTGGTGCATCGCGTTCATTTTTGTCATGCCCTTTTGCATCGAAGCACAATGTTGAGACTGAGATCATGCCCAAAGTCATGCAAATTGTTTCTCCCGGCAAGCTTTTGACTTCTAGTTTGGTTTATCCCGATATCTCTATCACATTGGGTGATTACAAGTTCCTTTCTGCCCCAATTGTTCTTGGTAACTCGGATATTGATCTTATTCTCGGAATGGATTGGCTTTCTAAGCACAAGGCTCATCTTGATTGTGTTGCCAGGCAGATTCAATTGACTCATTCCTCTGAGGATGTAATTGTCTTGCCGCTCGGGATAATACCATCCGTCTGTTTTCTCTCAATGAGAAGGGTGAACTCAATGCCATCTCGCAAATTCCAGTCGTTTGCGAATATCAAGACGTCTTTCCAGAAGAGCTCCCAGGAATGCCTCCGCACCGGCCAGTTGAATTCGTTATTGATCTTGAGCCTGGTACGGAACCTGTGTGCAAACGTCCTTACAAGCTCGGACCTGAAGAGTTGAAGGAGCTGAAGAAGCAACTCGATATTCAAGAGAAAATGGGTCTCATCCGGCCTAGTTCTTCTCCGTGGGGTTGTGGTGTTCTTTTTGTGAAGAAGAAGGATGGAACGGACCGACTTTGTGTTGATTACCGTCCGGTGAACAAGAAGACCATCAATAACAAATACCCACTTCCCAACATCAATGAGCTGTTCGAACAACTCAAAGGTGCCCAAGTATTCTCCAAGCTTGATCTCCGTATGGGTTATCATCAGATTCGAATCCGTGAGCAAGATATTCCTAAGACGGCTTTCAGGACAAGCTTTGGTTCATATGAATACACTGTCATGTCTTTTGGCCTCGTCAACGCTCCTCCGACGTTCTCTCGCATGATGAACTTCATCTTCAACGCCTACACCAATGACTTCGTTTTGGTCTATCTCGACGACATTCTGGTTTTCTCGAAGAACAAGGAAGATCATGCCAAACACTTGCGTTTGGTGCTTGATAAGCTCAGGGAACATCAGTTCTACGCCAAGTTCTCCAAGTGTGAATTTTGGCTCGATGAGGTTCTTTATCTTGGTCATATCATCTCTGCCAAGGGCATTGCCGTGAATCCTGAGAAGGTGTCTGCAATTGTGAATTGGGAACCTCCTCAGAACGTGAAGCAACTCCGTAGCTTCCTCGGTCTCGCAAGCTATTGTCGAAGATTCGTTGAAAACTTTTCTAAGATCGCGAAACCTCTCTCAAATCTTCTCCAGAAGCACGTCAAGTACGTTTGGTCTCCGGAGTGTCACATTGCTTTCAACACTTTGAAAGAGAAATTGATCACTGCTCCAGTTCTGACTCCGCCTAATGAATCCAAACCATACGAGGTCTTTTGTGATGCCTCTCTCCAAGGTCTTGGCGCAGTATTGATGCAAGAGAAGAAAGTTGTTGCTTATACATCTCGCCAGTTGAAGCCTAATGAGAAGAACTACCCCACTCATGATCTCGAGTTGGTGGCAGTTGTGCATGCTCTTTTGACTTGGAGACATCTTCTATTGGGAAGAAAAGTGGACATTTTCACTGATCACAAGAGTCCCAAGTACATCTTCACTCAGCCTAATCTCAACCTCAGGAAAACTCGATGGGTCGAAATGATTCAAGAGTATAATCCGAGTATCGAGTATACTCCAGGCAAGGCCAATGTGATTGCTGACGCTTTGAGGAGGAAAGCTTACTGCAATAGTCTGATTCTCAAGCCTTATCAAACCGAGCTTTGTGAAGCTTTCCGCAAACTTAATCTACAAGTTGTTCCTGAAGGTTTCCTCGCCAACCTTCTAGTCTCTCCTACCTTGGAAGACCAGATTCGCCAAGCCCAGCTTCTTGATGCTATGGTGAAAAAGGTGAAGATTGGGATTGCCAAGAGTCAGTCCAAGTACAAGTGCTACCGCCTTGATGACAAGGACACTCTCTTCTTCGAGGATCGTATTGTTGTACCCAAAGGTGAACTTCGTAAAGTGATCATGAACGAGGCTCACAATTCTCTCCTCTCCATCCACCCTGGGAGCATGAAGATGTATCAGGACCTTAAGCAGGCTTATTGGTGGACTCGAATGAAGCGCGAGATCGCTCAATTCGTGAATGAATGTGATGTCTGCAGAAGAGTGAAGGCAGAACACCAAAGGCCAGCTGGTCTCCTCCAACCTCTTGCCATTCCAGAATGGAAGTTTGACCACATTGAAATGGACTTCGTGACTGGGTTTCCAAAGTCCAAGCGTGACAATGATGCTATATTCGTTGTCATCGACAAACTCACCAAAGTGGCTCACTTTCTGCCTATCAAAAAGTCGATCACTGCGGCTCAATTGGCGGAACTCTATACCTCTCGTATTGTCTCTCTGCACGGTATTCCACAAGTGATCTCTTCGGACCGTGGCAGCATCTTTACCTCCAAGTTTTGGGATTCTTTTCAGAAGGCCATGGGCACCAACATCCGCTTCAGCACAACTTTCCATCCTCAAACTAGCGGTCAAGTCGAGCGTGTCAACCAGATTCTTGAAGATATGCTCAGGGCTTGTGTGATCTCCTTCGGCATGAAGTGGGAGGATTGTCTTCCTTATGCTGAATTCTCCTATAACAACAGTTTTCAAGCAAGTTTGGGCAAGACCCCTTTTGAAATTCTGTATGGCAGGAAGTGCCGTACCCCTCTCAACTGGTCTGAAACCGGTGAATGTCAGCTTTTGGGTAATGACTTAATCACAGAAGTAGAAGAAATGTGCAAAGTCATTCGTGATAACCTCAAAGCAGCCCAATCCCGTCAGAAGAGCTACTATGATAGTAAGCACCGTGATTTGGCTTTCGAGATCGGAGATCATGTTTACCTCCGCGTCTCTCCTATGAAAGGTACTCGTCGCTTCGGTATCAAAGGGAAGCTTGCCCCCAGATACGTGGGACCTTTCAAGATTGTCAGCAAGAGAGGCGACCTCGCCTATCAACTCGAGCTTCCGTCAAACTTTGCAAATATTCATGATATCTTCCATGTCTCTTAGCTTCGAAAGTTCTTCAAGACTCTTGAACGCACCATCAACTTCGAGGACATTGAGCTCTAAGAAGATCTCTCTTATCATGAGCACCCAGTTGACTGAACGCAAGACTCGCAACAAGTCAATCAAATTTCTCAAAGTCAAGTGGTCACACCATTCCGACCGTGAAGCTACCTGGGAACGCGAGGATCACCTCCGTTCTGAGTACCCGGCGTTCTTTTAGTCCTAGATCTCGGGACGAGATCCTTTCGTAGTGGTGGAGTGTTGTAACAGCCCGGATGTAACTTTCCCAATTTGTACTCCACTCTTGCCGTTTCGGTGTTATGTTATATTTATTTTCTCGGGTTCGGGCCCTTGTCTTCGTGTGTTGTTGTCATTGTCATGCATCTCATATCATGTCATCATGTCCATTGCATTTGCATATGTGTTTGTCTCATGCATTCGAGCATTTTCCCCGTTGTCCGTTTTGCATTCCGGCGCTTCGTTCTCCTCTGGTGGTCATTTCTAGCTTTCTTTCGTGTGTGGGGATTAAACATTTCCGGATTGGACCGAGACTTGCCAAGCGGCCTTGGTTTACTACCGGTAGACCGCGTGTCAAGTTTCGTACCATTTGGACTTCGTTTGATACTCCAACGGTTAACCGAGGGACCAAAAAGGCTTCATGTGTGTTGCAGCCCAACACCCCTCCAATTTGGCCCAAAACCCACCAAACTCTGCTCCATCATCTAGAGCGTTCGATCACGATCGCGTGGCCGAAAACCGCACCTCATTTGGACTCTCCTAGCTCCCTCCATGCCTATATAAAGGCCCTCCCGAAATTTCGCGGATCCCCTCTCTTCGAAACCCTAGAAAAAGCCACCGCGTCGCGCTGGACATTGTCCGATCCGACCGGACATCACCGCCGTCCAACCAGGGGCTTCCACGTGGGCGTGCGCCCACATCCCTGCCGCCTCGCCCGCGCCGGCCTGCCTGGCCCGCGCGCTGCCCTCCGCGCCGCCGAGCCGGGCCCCGTGCGCCCCGCCGCCTGCTTCCTCTCTCCACGGCGCCGCGCCGCCCGCTCCGCTGCGCGCCGCCGAGCCGCCGTCGCCGCCTCGCGCCGCCTCCTGCTGCCTGCCGCGCCGCCCCGCTCCGCCGCACGCCGCCCCTCGCCGCCCGCGCCTCCCCGGCCTCGTCTCCGGCCGGATCCAGCCGCAGGAGAGCCGGATCCGCCGCCGCCGTCTTCATCGTCTCCGGCGAGCCCGCCGCCGCCTCGGTTCGCGTGCATGAACAGTAAACCCTAGATCTCGGGGTGATTTTTTTCTACTAAGTCCCGAAGTTCTCAGTCCATATGCTCATGTTCACGACTCCGTAACTTTGCATCCGTAGCTCCGGTTCATACATATAGCATATCAAAATGTTCATCTCAGAGAGTACATCATTTCATTCCATTGCATCATTTTCATTTGAGTTCATCTTGATGCCATAAATGCTGTTAGAAGAGGGCTACTTGAGATTATTGTCAGATCTGCTACTCCGTTTAGCTTTTTGTCATTTTTGCCATGATTAATGTGTGCATCATATGCCCATGATTTCTGCATATGTTTTGTTAAGGGTTTTGTCATCTTTCCAGAGGTGCAGCCCATGTATTTTTGTGATGTGTGTGGTGACTAGTGCAAGCTTGCAAAGTGGTGCACTTGCTAATTCCGTTTTCAGGGACTTAGTAATTTCTCTAAGTCCTGGAGCTGTTTATCTCTTGATGCCATATGTTCATGTTGTTTCCTAGTGATCCGTGCCTCTTTTGAGGATGACCAGTAAGGATGTTTTGTTCATATTGTAGTGCTATATCCATCCATGCCTTTGTTTGCAATTATGGAGCACCCTAGCTTGAGTCAATCGAGCTCTACTTTTGCTACTTTGTGAATCTGGGCAGATTGTCAACTTGTTTGCGATATTGCCGATGATGTTGTAGTTGATCCGTGCATGCTATGCTATTGTTCTTGCCATTTCTAGCTTGCATTTTGTGCCTTTGTGATGGTTGTATGCTTGTCTTGCCATGACTTGCACCGTAGTGAGTGCATCGAGCTCGTAAACATGCCTACTTGAGTTCTGTTTTCAGCATGCTCCAGTTTTCACTAAGTCTGAAAACTGATTATGTTTTTTGCTATGTTCACATGCTTGCAATTGTATCTTCTGATCCCTTTTGGCTCAAGGTCACTAAGGGACTTTTGTTAAGATCTTTGAGTAGCTCCATGCCATGTTTTACTTTGCCATGTTCAGATCCTGTAGCATATAGTTTTGTTGCTCCGAAGAGGGCTACCTGATCTGAAATTCCAGACAAGTGTTAATTTCACTAAGTCTGAGATCTGTTTGCCATTTGCATGCCATGTTTGTTTGAACCTGTTAATGGATGAATTGGCCGTAGCTCAGTGCTAGACTTTTGCTAAGCATCTTGAATGCATCCCGGCAATTTATTTTGTTGTCATGTTTGGTTGCTGTAGCATGTTCATCTCATTGCATTTAGATGCCTACTTGCTGTAAATCGGAGACCGGTGTCATTTTTGAATCGCTTGCCATTTCCAACCGTAACTCCGATTCCGGCGTTCTTTATATTGTTTTCAAGAGATTTCTTCTCATCTTTCCAGTGGCACACTTGGAATTCCAAGTTGAGGCCAGGTTCATGCGTTTCCTGTCATATCTTGCATTTTGCATCCCGCATAGCATATCATCATCGCATCGTCTTGTTTGGGTTCTTGCACGTGGTTGATTGTGTCCTTGTTGCTTGTTTGTCTTGTTTGGGTAGAGCCGGGAGACGAGTTCGCTAACGAGGAGCCCGCTGAGTTTGCTTTCGAGGATCCAGTCAACTCTGACAACTGTGCAGGCAAGATGATCATACCCTCGAAATCACTACTATCTTTGCTATGCTAGTTTGCTCGCTCTTTTGCTATGCCAATGCTACGATGCCTACCATTTGCTTTCAAGCCTCCCAAATTTCCATGTTAAACCTCTAACCCACCATGTCCTAGCAAACCGTTGATTGGCTATGTTACCGCTTTTTTCAGCCCCTCTTATAGCATTGCTAGTTGCAGGTGAAGATTGGAGGCGGTTCCTTGTTGGAACATTTATTTACTTGTTGGGATATCATTATATTATCTTGTTATCTTAATGCATCTATATATTTGGTAAAGGGTGGAAGGCTTGGCCTCTCGCCTAGTGTTTTGTTCCACTCTTGCCGCCCTAGTTTCCGTCATATCGGTGTTATGTTCCCGGATTTTGCGTTCCTTACGCGGTTGGGTTATAATGGGAACCCCTTGATATTTCGCCTTGATTAAAGCTTTTCCAGCAATGCCCAACATTGGTCTTACCATTTTCCACCTAGCCTCTTTTTCCCTTGGGTTTCCGGAGCCCGAGGGTCATCTTATTTAAACCCCCCGGGCCAGTGCTCCTCTGAGTGTTGGTCCGACCGAGTAGACTGCGGGGCCACCTCGGGGCAACTTGAGGGTTGGTTTTACTCATAGGATGTCTCATCTGAGTGTGCCCTGAGAACGAGATATGTGCAGCTCCTATCGGGATTTGTCGGCACATTCGAGCGGTGTTGCTGGTCTTGTTTTAACCTGTCGAAATTTCTTGAATTACCGAGATACCGAGTCTGATCGGAACGTCTTGGGAGGAGGTCTATTCCTTCGTTGACCGTGAGAGATTGTCATGGGCTAAGTTGGGACTCCCCTGCAGGGATTTGAACTTTCGAAAGCCGTGCCCGCGGTTATGGGCAGATGGGAATTTGTTAATGTACGGTTGTAGATAACTTGAACCTTAATTTAATTAAAATGAATCAACTTAGTGTGTTACCATGATGGCCTCTTCTCGGCGGAGTCCGGGAAGTGGACACGGTGTTGGAGTAATGTTTGCGCAGGTTGTTCTTTAGTTTCTCGCTCGCGCTTTGCCTCCTCTTCTCGCTCTCTTTTGCGAATAAGTTAGCCACCATAATTGCTAGTCGCTTGCTGCAGCTCCACATATATTTACCCTGTCATACCTTTAAGCTTAAATAGTCTTGATCGCGAGGGTGCGAGATTGCTGAGTCCCTGTGGCTCACAGATTACTATTACACCAGATGCAGGGCCTGATGATTCCGCTCCAGCAGACGCGTATGAGCTCAAGTGGGAGTTCGACGAAGACTCTCAACGTTACTATGTTTCCTTTCCCGATGATCAGTAGTGGCGCCCAGTTGGGGGTGATTGGGACCGTGTCACATGTTGGGTTCTCTTTTATTTTGGCGCCGTAGTCGGGCCATGATTGTTTGGATGATGTAATGTTATTTATGTACTTGATTGGCGTGGTGAGTGTAAGCCAACTATGTTATCTCCCCTTTTATTATTATATTACATGGGATGTTTGTGAAGATTGCCTAACTTGCGACATATGCCTTCAATGCGATTATGTCTCTAAATCGTGCCTCGACATGTGGGAGCTATAGTCGCATCGAGGGTGTTACAAGTTGGTAATCAGAGCCTTCCCCGACCTTAGGAGCCCCATTGCTTGATCGTTTTTAGCGGCCAAGTTGTGTCTAGAAAAATGTTTTGAGTCATTTAGGAATTATATATCGGAGAGATTAGGAATTCTTTTTACTTCCCAGTCTCCTCATCGCTCTGGTGAGGCATCTCGACGTAGAGTTTTGACTCTTCTCTCCTCAAATTTCACTAAATTTTTTTTAGGATCACGCGGGTATCTTGGAATCGTTCCGATGGTTTTATGATGAGAACATTGTCTTGGTGCCTCCTGTCAGGGGTTTAGTGGAAGTGTCCCGGGGAGTCGAGCTCTAAGGTGTTGTCATCATAATTTTATCGTTGCAGTTCTGGAATACCTGAGTCTAGTACGCCAACATCGAAAATCTCTTTTATGCAGTTC